>NC_092868.1:6313392-6496629 GCF_032062135.1 Pyxicephalus adspersus
TAAATAAATAAATATATATATATATATATATATATATATATATATAAATAGCATCATATATCTTCTTTTTTCACAAGAAAAAGTATGACTGCCCATTTAAAGGTTACTAATCATTTTATTAACCCCATTTACCGTTCCAAGAGGTTTCACAAACGTTTTTTTTTTTTTTTTTGTGCACGTGCCTTTTAAACGCAGGGTCACATGGACAGCATTGACCTCAAGACAATTACAATACGTGCTGAAAGGCAGAGCCTAAATAAATCAATAAAGCAATTCATCCCATCATGTTAGCTTAATCAGGATCCTGGAGGGAAAAACCAGAGCACAGCTATGTGACATGGGTGAAATGAATCACTTAGGAATGGTTTGATTTGATTTGTGCATCTTACAACAATACAGATACATGTCTGCAGTTTCTCAGACAGTCTCATGTTTCAGGCACTGGAAAAAAAAAAGATGAAGGAGGTTTGATAACACATGGATGGAATGGAGAGATCAGTCCATTGTCAGGACACATTGGAGAGATGGTTGGATTATTACTTTAATGTAGGTCAGTATTTCTCAACCAGGGCTCCTGCAGAGGTTGCTGGGGGTTCCTTGAGCAACGAGCAGTTTGTGCCTCTCAGGTCAGTTTAGGTGACACCAATGATCTTTTTGGCTATCTGTAAGGGTGACATTCTTCCCAATGGCCAGCAATGTAAGAGGAATTCTTCCCACTTATCACCACACTCATATGGGATTGGTCTGAAAAAGCATTTATGGAACTCAGAACAGATTAATGACATCCCCTGTAAACTCTTACAGTTTAATTCCACTTTTGCTAAGAGTCACAAGTCATTTTGTAATTATTAGAAAGTAAAAAGGGCTTTTCCTGCAATATAAAAGAAATATGTACACTCCAGGACTTGGTATTTGAAGAACGAGCAATGGAAAATGGACCCCAATGGTTGTTAAATTGGCACAATAATGAACTGGTGAAACACAGACAAAATGGGCTGGGGGTAAAGGGATCTAGTATAGCAGGGGTCGGCAAACTCCGGCTTTTAGGTCAGATACGGCCTAGCCAGTAGTTTGTTCCGGCCTAACGCCCCCTGGCCGATCCGGCCTAATCCTGGCGGGCAACCCGCCGCTCCGGAGCCACGAGTTGCCAGCTGGATTGGCCAGAGGGTGTTAGGCCGGAACAAACTAGCAGAGTTGCCCGAGCTCTGGAGCTGCATGCGGCTCTTGAGCCTCCCCTTGCTGTGGTTCCCCTAATTACCACGGCTGGTGTTAACACTTCCGCCGCCAGGGTAAATAGGGAAGGCCTCTGAAGGGAAATCCATCTTCTCCTCCAGAGGAGAGTGGTTTCTCTTCAGGGGGCGTTCCTGGTGAGGGGAAGGAATGAAAATTTATTATTTTAATTTTTTTTTTTTTTATTTTGGCACTGCAGACCTCCTCCAGCCTATTTCAAGCACTTAGTCCTCCAGAATTGGCTGCATTTTATTACTTTGGGTTAGCTTCCTACAAATTTGGATCAGACCAGCGTAATGTGTTTGGGCAGGGCAATTCATAGTTACACCAAAGTGTGACGGGGACATTGGAGGAGTGTAAGGTGGAGGCATGTGTCACACCACATCAGGAAGTATCTCAACAAGGACCACCAAAAAATTAGCAGGTAAAATGTTACGGAATGCTACAGACTTAGGACTAGTGCCAATGGGCACTTGGTTGCTTCACAGGTTTTTCTATACATCTATTGGAATGCTAAACCCCTTAAAGCTTGCAAGTGTTGGTTAATGGAAGGTCAAAGATCAGTGTTGGGACCTGTCCTACTATTGAATCGGAGAATTTCCCACAATTCGATTGAATAGCTGTCGAATCGAATAGTGAGATATTTGACCAACACTAATTAAAAGTACCATCTCTGTGTTTGCAGATGACACCAAACTATGTAATGAAATAAGTCCATACAGGATGTCTATAATCTACAAGCAGACCTGGATGTACTGTGTGATTGGGCAGCCAAGTGGCAAATTACATTTAATATAGATAAAAGTAAAGTTATGCACTTGGGGGCTAACAACATGCATGCTTCATACTTTCTAGGGGGAATACATTTGGGGGAGTCAAAAATGGAAAAGGGTTTGGAGGTTCTGGTAGATCATAGACTTAATAACAGCATGCAATGCCAAGCTGCAATATATAAAGCTAGTAAAGTACTTTCTTGTATTAAAAGAGGAATAGACTGCAGAGATGGAGACATTATCCTGTACAAAGCATTGGTCAGACCACATCTGGAATATGCAGTGCAGTTTTGGGCACCAGTTCACAAAAAGGACATTGTGGAATTGGAGAGAGTGCAGAGAAGGGCAACTAAACTAATAAAAGGAATGGAGGAGCTCAGCTATGAGGAGAGATTAGCTGAACTAAATCTATTCTCCCTTGAGAAGAGACGTATAAGGGGGGATATGATCACCCTGTATAAATATATAAATGGACCATATGGGGAACTCTCTTCCCAATTATTCACCTTGAGATCATTACAAAGCACAAGGGGGCGCTCTTTGCATCTGGAGGAAAAGAAGTTTAAGCTCCGGATAAGGAAGGGATTCTTCACTGTAAGGTCTGTGAAAATGTGGAATCGGCTACCTCAGGAAGAAGTTTCAGTAAATTCTATAGATTGAGTTAAGAAAAAGCTGGATGATTTCCAGAAAAACAGAATATAACTGGGGATTAAGGCTTTAAAGTAAAGATAGCAGAGACTGTTGGAACATCTGACTGCCTCATGGGATCAGGAAGGAATTTTTTTCCCCTGTTGGAGCGAATTGTATCAGGGTTTTTTTTTGCCTTCCTCTGGACCAACTATGTCCATAGGGTTTTATATCTGGGATATGTTTATTTCTCTAGTTGTTGAACTTGATGGCCTAATTGCCCCTTCCAGTAGCGATGGTTGGCCTGCATTGGTAAGAAAAGCAGAAACACAATTGGCCTGATTTATTAAAGCTCACCAGACCTAGAGAAGAAAGACTATCGTGGAAAAATCTGTGTGACTCAGCAAATCTGGAATGGATTTCCTAAAATCATTTCCTAATATTTGGCAAATGTTTTGTAATTCTGAGCCAGTTCCATTCTAGGTTTGCTGGATCCCCCAGGTTCTCCCATAATAGTTTATCTTCTCCAGGCTTTGGGAGTTTTAATAAATCAGGCCCAATGACAATATCAGAGGTTTTCAATTAAAGTATGTAATAAAAATTGAAACGTTTTTTTAGACATTTTAATTAGCATGGTAGAGAAGGAGGGATCCAAATAAGGTAAAAAAAGGACATTTAATGTCAGCTTTAAATATACGCATATCTTATATGTCCTGAGCCAACTTCTTGTAGCTCCAAGATCCCATCCCATCACCAACAATGTAATGCAGTAAATTATTTATTTCCAAACTAAATCATACCTCTGCAAAACAAATTAAACAACAGCTGAAGGAGAAACACAGTAATTGGAAAACTAATGCAATAATTGCTACAAGGTTCATCACCTGATAACTGTTCTCCAATTGGACCAATCAATGGAACTGGTGAAGAACTGAATTGCTTCATTTCACTCCCTCTATTTGTTCCATTGTAAAACAAACACATTCTAAAATTTTCAAGGGATCATCTAACAGCAGACGACATACATTCAGTTTGCTTTAGAAGAAAAAAAAATGCAAAGCAACAGTAATTACAGCAAAACAAGTCCATTTATGACTCCGACCAAGCAGATTATATTTTCAAGAAGGATTTAAATGTTGATCTATAGGCTAATCAAATAATCTGGTGCATCTCATTCACACTGAACGATGGATGCGAATTGTTTTTACAGAAAATGAATTTCATAAAAAATAAAGTAGAAAAAAAAAAGACAGCCGTCGCTACACTTGTTTGTATTCATGATCCAAGTGACAGACACGGGTGTCTCAAGATGTAATGAATATAATGAAATGTATGAATGCAAATGAACATAATGAATGTGTTCCTGGGGGGGGGGGAGCATAAAACAGAGACCTCAAAATGCATCAGGCTTTAGGATGTCTAAAACGAAAGATGGCATTGAGGAGCAGTCGGTTAATTAATTAAGCTCGTTAGGCTGGTACTGATGGACTGGGAATGAGGAATAAGCAATTTTTAATGCTAACGCAGGCTTTCTGAGTGATCCATTATTTATGGGTTTTTCCTGGAGGAAAGAAACTTATGGAGCTTGTGAGTCTCTTTGACGGCTTTGTTTTTGCAGGATGATGTAAGCCGTAAATGGAAAAGCTTTACCTGCAATCAACCATCCAAGAGAACCACCCTGCTCCAATGTAGCTAGGTTGGCATGATCATTGTCCGCCCATTGGAGGTCTTCAGTTTTAGGGGTTATATACGTTATGAAATTGTTCATCTTCTGAACTTCTTGACTGTTCAAGCAAAAGGATGCCAGTTCCTGGTACTAAAATGCTATCATTTAACCATTGTAAGCTCCCTTTCCCATCTTACCTATACTTCTACAGAGCCCTCCGAATTGGCTTCAATCTGGTCCTGTGCCATCCTTGATTCTTTCTTCATCTTGGGCGCCACCATCTTCTTCCTTCGTCTTCTGGCTTCTGCCTATGTCACCCAATCTTACGCTGTGCTGGCAGGAAAACAGGTGATGTTTCCTTCTGTTATTGTAAAAAAATGGTGGCGATCTCACTGCAAATATGTGAGATCAGCACTTTTTTATTTTACATTTCAGAAAACGCTTCAGACTACACCTCTCTTGGGCATGCGTAGAAGGAATACCTTAAAGCTTCCTTGGATACGAGTTCCCATTCAGTCTTTACTGCTGCAGCAGTAAAGACTACGTGGGAGGCACCTTCCCTTCTTGTTTCATCGTATAAAAGTATTTATTAAAAAAAGTAACCCATCTACCCTTTCAAAGAGTAAAAAAAACTGATGATAGGTCCACTTTAAAATTAAACTCTATTTAAATTAAACTCTAAAATTTGCCAGCAGGTAAGTTCTTTGGGTAGAAGAAATTTTTAGGTCAATTCTGCTCCCCAAAATCTTTTATTTATCTGCTACTTATCTACAGAATCAAGAAATGAAGTCAGGTGCAAGGATAATGTACTTTCAGTACTCGGCATTATATTCTCCCGTGTGACAACACAGGAGCGCAAATGGGAAGCAGGTGTTACCAATAGGAAGTGCCTGAATATGGTTCCCCATGGTGGGAATAGCAGGCATTCTTAGAATTAAAGTTACGAATTTAAAGAGATTGGTGAAAAAAATTACACAAACGCATTAAAGCTTTGGGTGAAATTTTAGTCACTGGGTTTAGATCTGATGTTAATTTATATGATTATGTAGTTGCAAAGCGAACTTAAAGCTCAGTGCATTTGTGTCAATTGTAATTGGCAAAAAGTAATCCAGGTGCATCAAAACAAAAGGTGTGTAAAGTCTTAGGAGTCTATGTTTAAAACAGTGAATCTGACATTTACTGAACATTCTCAATTGCAGCCATTAAAAAGACATGGGCCGTTGAGATTGTCACCAGAGAATGTTTAGTGAAAGCCCAATTCACTTCTTTATAAATTACCCCCCACCCCCAAGTCAACTATAGCCTAGAGTAGATTTCTAGAGTAGCCTGGTGGGTGGAATAGTCTAGCAGAAGTTTGATATGCCCCCAAAGTCAAACCAATACCTTTGTAATCTGTATAGTCCTTGTTTCTTAGTGAGCTTTTGTTCCACTTTAAATGGTGGCAATGAGCCTGTAGACTTTGAAATAATGTTGATCAGGGTGTTGGAAGCAAACACCACTTATTCCCGCGGGGACCTATGGCTTATTCCAGTTTGATGCTATCTGGATAAGTGGTGATCAAACAGGTAGACCTTTTATATTTGTTTGTGAATGGGATACTGGTGTGTCTTAGGGAAGGGCAAACTGGGAAATTGCCCAGGGCTCCCATCTTCTCCAGGGCCCCAGTTGATGGAATAGTGCAGGAAGCTGCAATGCTGGAATTGTGGCCCCCACTTAATCATTGCCCAAGGCCCCATTTTGTCTGTGCCTGCATGGACATTATTGAAAATATTCTGTAATTTTTCCCCTTCGAGAGATGTGGCCTTGGAGGTTTGCCTAGGTAGCCTGTGAGACAAACCAATTATTGCAGTGCTTCATGTCATGGACATTTATCGTAGAGTCATTCGATTTACATTCCCCCTTTTAGCAGCTGAATGATGATGCGGTTAGGTGACTATAGATATGAACGAATCTGTGAAATGCCCAAGACAAAGTGGCTGCAGCAGCTCTAGGTTGTAATTGCCATGCTGAGCATAAATTATCCCTAGTAAGGCTCTCTGCGTGTAGTCATATCTGCAATAGTGACAGAACAGCAGAAGTGATGACGGTGCAGCTTCTACTTCCCATATTATTGTGATCTGAAATCACGAGGGTCTGATTAGGACAATCATTAATCTGATGAATTGAAGATATCTATATTAGAACTGAGCTGATGTACAAAATGGATAGAAAAGGTACAGGTCTGGGCCACAGATGATAAAAAATGTCCTTAAATTAGAACTAGTTCTTGAGTATTGCTTGACCTTAGGTGGAGGGACGGTCATCTGGTTTGTAGCTTGGCCTTTGCGAAATGATAAGAAGATTCCAGTAGACTCTTTACCCAACATTAGACGCCGATATGCCTATAATGTTAGGAGGTTGGTTGCTTAAAAGTCACCTTTCCCATCCACGAAAACTTGAATATCTGTGGGAGGTAGCAGCTGCAGGCCCGAGTCCCAGCATACTTGGCTTGAGGCTTGAGGGCCAGTGCTTATGCTGCCAAGACTTAGCAATACTCCTAATTCTCTAATTAATCATTCCAGAGGCCGATATGTAACATCTGGAGGATGCACAGATGTTACTTGTAATGCAGCTTGATCGTTCACCCTGTTTGTCTGCTGGCTGCCATGACCTCATAGGTGCAAATGAATTATGCACCCTTGTTTATGCTTTCTTTGTAAAGCTACAGTACTATTAAAATGTCCAGTCCACTATACAAAATAACGGGACATTGACTTAATTTTGGCTGACTATTGACCGTTCCTAAGTAAACCATCTTCCCCCTCAATGCCTTCACTGAATGTATCTACAGATGTCTAGAAATAGGTAAATTGGTGGAACTATAGAAAAACTGAACAATGTAGATGTCAGGGCTGATTGCTGCTTTAGGTTTTTGTCGAAGGCACAGGCCCACAAATGCCTGCCTAGACCATTCACTAACTGGTCCTGACCCCATGTGGGCCTAACAAATTGTTACTGAACTCCAGAAGTTGTCCCCAGCTGAGCTTGTTGGTGCCCTCAGAAGCTCTGGTGAAAATGAATTACTTTTTGAACCTTACTGAGAACCCCCTTGGTTATAGACTATCCAGTAGATCAATGCCAGTAATATTAACCTTTCCTCATCTGTCACTTAGAAGAAAACATGTCATCTCTTGGCACATGTCGAAAAGAATATCCTAGATCAATACAAATGTTTAGGCCCTGAATAAGGAAGAATTGAAACATGTTGGATACCAATTTTTAATAAAAATCATTACTAATACAGTGATTTGGTTCCAAATGGAGTCCATTCTGACTTGGCTTGGAGCTATTTCAACCCTGGATTGGACCTCAGATTTTAAGCAATCAGACATTACTATACTTGACATGTTTAGTACGCTACCAGAGGATGTTGCTTTTAGACCACATGCTATATCTGTAATTGGGAAGACTTGCATAGCTGATTACAAAAATTAGGAGATCCAGCTTGGAATTCCAGAATACAGTTGGATTTCTTGGACAGATCCAACCTGAATTTTTGAGTTCCAAGCACCTCTAACTAGTAGCTAATCTTCTAATCCATTCATATTTTTTGCATTCCCTTTATTATTCAAAATAGATAACGTGATCATCAATCAAGCGCGTTTCCAAAAAGGTCACATGATCTGTCCTCTTAGAAAAGGTCATATGATCTGTCCTCAACTGCCACTTGGAAAAGGTCACAAGATCTCCTGATCCACCATTCCTATATATTGGTTGGCTGCAAAATATTGCCAAATACATCAAAAGTGAAATGTTTTACTTGTCCTCTTGTTTCTAAACCAGCAAAAACAAAAGTTTGAATTGACATTCTGTCCCTGACCTACCCCGAACCCCACTTAAACAGTCCATCTAACGCTAATTATTCCAAGCTTGGCTTGCTCCAGAAAATTTGACTTCTGTCGCCTCGCTGACCCTTGTTTAGGCTATTCTTTAATGTAAAGAGACAGCTTGGATGTAGAGAAAATAGAGTTAAAACCTGGACTATACCAAATCCCCGATGGCTGCAAGTTTGTTGGCAAGTATGCTGAGGTGAGAGCTTATGCACGCCGCAGCATTAACCAGCATGAAAGAAACATAAAATCAATATTCATTTTCTCTGTCCGGCTGAAATATAGAGGCTGGCAGACTGTCAGGTCCACAGAGAGACCCCTCCCAGAGCAAAAAGAGTGGAGAAAAAAGCAGGAAAGAGGTGGGAGAGGAACTGAGATGGCTCATCAAGCTCGGCACACATTCTGATGTCATTTGCGGATTTGTGTTCTAAAAGTCAAAGCTATTTGTTTCCCATTAAAGTAGATGTAAACAATCACTGAATGGCATTTAGTTCACTAAAGCACTGAGTATCACGAACAATTGTCCTTTTTATTTTTAATTAAACAAAGTTTTCACTCGTTTTTCATCCTCTGTGGCTTCTCAGTGCTGCTTTTCTCTGATGGTGACAACAGTGAACCTTACATTTGTAATTGGTGTTGATAAATCTACTTGGAAAACCAAGAGACAATTCAGGGGAATAACTGGGAAAATCTTGTTCTAAGATGACAGCTCTATGTTATGTTCCCCACTTGTTCTCCAACGTTGTCACCCAGAAAATCCAAACATGGCGTACGTATCTGCATTGCTTACCTTGTGGAGCAAACTTAAACTATTCAACAGTAATATTATAGTAATATAATATTACTATAACACAGACTGAGATTTAATGAAAGAAACGGTGACAAGTGGGATTATACAACAAAATAAATATTAAAATTAATATTTTTTATTAAACATATGTATAAGCGCAGTTCTAATGATTTGTGATCCATCCACTAGCTCCTGAGATTTACACTTCTTCTCAGGCAGAGTAAGAGACATACTGGTGACCTGACTTTGCTGTATTGTGGGTAACAAACAAAGTTTGGTCCCCGACACGCCCCTGCCTGCGATTGGACCCTGAAGAAGCAGCAGCGCACTAAAATCTTGTCCTTGAGCCTTGGTCCATTGATTTTCCCTTGGTTAAGATTAAATCATCAGTCTGCTGCAGGCAAGAGGAAGCATTTGCTTAGTTTCCTCTTCCCCGGGGATCAGACTGGAACATATATAGCAAAGGGCTGGAGCAGGGTTGATCTATGGCTGACATTTGTGAACACATGAACTACAGAGGCACTAGGATTTTCATTACTGCATCATTATGAGCCAAAATCTCAGTCTAGGAAGGTCAGGAACTTGGTGTCTGAAGAAAGATGGTTACATCTTTCTAGGCAGGAAAGCAAAAAAAGCCATTGTCAGAAGCAAGGTTGTCCAATCCTCAAGATTCAGGATTTGCATATATATTCTTAACATTTTTCTAACAGCAGTACATTTACTAAGCTGTGGTTTATAAAGAGTCAATAAAAGATTATTGATATAAAAGTCCTGGCCCCCGAGGACCAGAGCTGGACAGCCCTGGTCAGTACGATTACGATCTCCGTGAGAGACATAAAATACAGCAACATTTACACATCACTTAACATGCAGACATATATTTAATGCTAGGTCTGCATTATGTGAAGTTAAACAAAAGGGGGCAAATAAAACTCTTTCATAAATGAGCCTGCAGAATTATAATAATTTAAGGCTGAATATTCAGATGCTCACATAATCCCAACTGTCATTGGGACTCTTTGAGGAATTTACATTTGAATGGAATGCCTGGAGTGTAATATTTGAAAGAGATTCTTTTACCGAATATGCTACAAATGCATGTTGAAGGATAAAGGCATTGCAATAACTTTTAAAGTACAAAGATGGAGACACAAAGCTGATCTTTTAATACATTTCCAGTTGCCTTAAAATAATTATATGTATATATCACAACCATTTGTGATGGAAAAGCGTGCAATTAGCCAATCCTGGGTACAAAACAAACTGCTGCTATGTGCCCAGGAGTGGCAAATAACGCCGCATGTTAATGCATTAACCTGCATTGCCCAAGAAATTGTGATTTGTCCTCCAGAGAATGAAAAAAACTGCGTGGCCGGAAATGACTTGTTGCTTGCAGGAACCGTATCACAATCCACCAAGTGAATGCAAATGGTTCCCATTCTCTACCATTCAGTTAAATTTGACTGGTTAAGAGCATGATTGAGTTTGAAGTAGAATGCTGCGTTCAACCTAAGGCAAAGGTTTGCAAACACTTGACCTGGCCATACCTAACCTGATCACACCTACTATGTGTCCAAAAGCATTTGGACTGGACACCCTTCACATTATTGTACTCCCAGTGAAGGGTTTGTTAGTTCTACAAAAATAGACAATGGTGCTCCTCCAACTTTGTGGTCACAGTTTAGTGAAGGCCCTTTTCTGTTCCAACATGACTGAGGCTCTGTACACAAAGCCAGTTCCATAATGACATATTATGATTTGATTGAACAAAACAAAACTTTCAACTCTCGGTACAACCCTCAACAAAGAGCCCTCATCCGTCAACCCTCAACAAGACCCTCAATGAAGTAGACTGTCAAGAGGACCTGGATGGGAAGGCCTGAATAGGCAAACTTTCACATTCTCTTTGACACTTCCTTGTCTGATTGGTGTTCTGATCGTATGACTTAATAGCTCATTTAGTTTTCTAGTATTTCCTGGGGTGCTCCTAGAGGCGTATAGCCTTCAAGCCACTAAGCAGTTGCCACCATCATAATTATTAAAAATGATTAGGTGCTTTGGATGGGTGGTGGTCAATCATCCCCATTCATTGTCTGTAGAGTAGTTGCAGGCTTTTAGCTTCTTCCTGGAAGCCATGGTTATTAAGAAGTACTTGTAGTGTTCCTTACAGAAGCAGACAAAGAGAGGTACAAAATGTGCCATTGCATGAGGGCCCCAGACACTCCTTATTGCCCTCACAAGGACCCCAAGTCAGTTTGTAAGGGGAGCCTCAAGTCTGTTCTACACAGGGACCCACTGTTGGCTATGTCCTCCACTGGTTCCTGATCTACCTTCTGAACGGCTCACCAAGGATGAAGATTCAGCTCAGGTGTTTTGCTAGCTGATTTATAAATTGGTAGCTGCAAACTTGTTTCAGTTGTGGGAGTAGAATCACCAAAACCAATAATTGATGAGTTCAGCAATGGCAGCTTCCATCACTTCTAAGTGGTCCAATAATATGCCCCCCTGAGTACTTCCTGTGCAAAACTTTAACAGGGGTCATCCAACTATCCCCTATGCACCCCCTATTGCACATTCATAGGTCGTTTTCCTATAGTCATCTGTGCACAGGATTTGGTTTCCCAGTTAAGCGTGCAGATTTAACACAAAATCACCTTTATCTTGTCTTCACTACAATTTAATTGAATTATTACAGAATGCTGATTTTGTTCTCTGTAAGTCACCCATGACTTACTATACCGTTCCCACGGGTGCTGCATACAAATAACCCTTGTCACCCGCCCACAGACGCTTGGCGAGAACTGAGCTCAAGACAGCACTTGTATCTCTGTGATTAAAATATAGAAATGTATTTGACCTATAGAAGCACATGGCTGGAAATAATAGCCTCCCACAGATTGAATTACTCCCCATATGCTTCATTTGGCAATCTAATGCATATTTTAAGTAACATTCCAAGCACGACCGTATTTACATTTCAACAGAACCTTAAAGGGATTTTTTTCTCTAGCTTTTTCATCTACTGTATGTTCTGGCTGACCATGTATGATAGTCAAGGTTTCTTACTGATGCCAACCTGAGGGCTCAGCAGGTGCCCTTGGATCCTATTTTTTCATTTAAGAGGCTAGGTGCAAGATGGGTAAGGTGTAAGCAACAGCTATATGAAGAAGAAGAAGAAGAGCAGAAGTAGGGGAATTGGGGTGATGTACATTCCAAATCTAAGCCTCCTAAATGCAGACTGTTTTAACTCAGCTATTTGGGAGGATTGGACCTCCGTTCTAGTAATAATGATTTTATTTGACAGAAAGTGAGAGGAAATTTGAAAAAGAGATATATAAATGAATAAGGGAAGTGTTAGGGCTGCACCCTCTGGCAGGGGATGTGGGATTACCTTTGGCGTGGAGGGTATGTGTCTCCTGGTCTTCACCAGAGCTCCCCGCAAGGGGTGATAGGCTGGTGGCCATAGTGGCCTCCAGACTACTTTGCTGTGGAGTGAACACCAAGTTGCGGACTCCATGCTTTTCCCACCAGGGGTAAGCAGAAAAGAGGGCTCTGGTGTAGGGACAGCCAAGATCAGGTTTTGAGTAGGATCTCTGCAAGAGATAAGTTCTAGACAGACTGAGGTCCGGGCAGGCAGCTGGCAAGGTAAGGAATCAAAAAAAACACAATGTGGGGCAGTATAGTTGAGCAAGTCTCAGGTAGCAAGGCTGAGGATCCAGCAACTATATCCTGGTACCAGAAATAGTATAAATAGAGCTAGCAGCCAATAACAGGACAAGATTGGAACCAGGAACTAATCCTTTTGGCTGCTGCACATACTCTGTGCACAGCCTCAGAGTAAGTGCGGGGGATGCTAAGAAAGTCACATCTCTGTTAAAGGTAAACTGGGAATGCTGCAAACCGCTGGATAGACATCTGCGAGAAGTGGTAACGGGAAGATTTTTTTATACTATTTGTTTATTATAGAATACTTTTTTGGTTCCTATTCTTCGTTGCATCTCATCTTGCATCCTTTCTTAGGCACTTGTTCTCATGCACTTCAGCAATGGCTGCACTGCAATTCTTCAGTTGGGTCTTCAGATTTCGACAAAGTGAACCATGCCTTCCTAACGTGTATCAAAATGACCACTAGGCCATTCATAAGTTAGCAAGCTAGTAGGTGGTCAGAAAATTGTTTATGTTCACTTTAAGACCTCAGATGTTTGCCAAGACCCCCTACCATGGAGACAGTCGAAGATATTCTATGCAACTAGATAAAACGTGCTCCAAGACAATGTTTATTCATTCTTCTGTGACTTAGCTCAGAAAGCAGAAAGGGTTCATACATACATGTATTCTAGATCAATAAAACCATCATAATACAAAAACAGGCTCGCTCGTTCATTCTTTTCTTTTCTCGAGTGCACAACCTGTTTATACGTAACTCAGGGCCAAACATGACAGCTCTTTTTTAGGTTCACTAAACACTAACTTCAACGGCGACTCTTCATTCACCGACTGTGCTGCAAGACCCACGGAGCCCGCCAACAGAAGCTGGTCTTTTGTAATGAGCGCACCTTTATGCATTGAATGGATGTCAAATACCGGAAGGCTTCGTAATCATGTTTAATTTGCGGTAGATTGTTCTACAGAGCCCTGTCAGAGCAGCTGCAATGTCTGACACTAAATAGACAGAGGGAAAAAAATGTCTAACAAAGAATTTGATGCATCTGTACTGAATTTAATACATGTCATTAAGACTGTGACACATTCCATTCTCATTTAACCGTAACATATTTTTCTAAAGGCACCCCATGGACACAAAATAATTGTATTGCTGAATAGATGGGAGGTGTAGCATTGTACTCTTTTTGTTTCTATACAATATATTGTAGGCTGGAGGAAAACGTAATACTGGAAGGGGTCAATGTGACCATTTCTTGCTCTCCTATAGTAGAGCTAAGGTAAAAGGCAATGAGAAAACTAAACCACGTTCTTCAAGTGGGTGAGCTGGGGAAAAAAGGAAAGGGGTAGCATGCCCGTGAATTTCTTTACATCTTCTGGTGGAACATTGGGGAGTTGGGGCATTTTGATTCTTTATTAAGCTTTTGTAGGTGAGTTTCATCGATCCACTGGTTTGTTAGGGCCAAAGCCTACTGCAGGTGGAACCAGGCATTATATTCAAACTTAAAGAAAACTCAAAGTCAATTAGGCACATATTTGTAAAAAATAGGCAGACAAATTATTTCAAAAGGGCATGGCAGACAATAGCCAAGGCCTTTACAAAAAGAAATTTGACTGCAAGGTAGCTAGACAAGCCTTGGACGACTACCTTAGTTTAGGCAAGTTTAGGCACTCTGGATAAGGACAGGTGTGCAGTTTGGTATAACTGGAGAAACAATACCACCATATTAACTATCATGTTGTAAAGGCTCAGAAACTAAGGGCAGTGATAGTATTTATCTCATTTGCCTTGATTATACATGACGAAGCAAGGTCTAGGACCCATTCTCTAAATTTGGTCTTTCCCTTCCTCTAGACCTTTTCATATAACACATAAGAAAGGAAAAAGAGCACTTTCACACTTTACTTTGACCCTTTCTTCCCTCTGCTCATTACAGAGGTGAGCTAGAATGAAGTTAGTATCATTTCTCATCTTCCCATACAAGTCTTTGTAGATATGAAATGAGGAAAGGAAAAGAGTGCAATGACCCTGTATTTCTCTATAGTCAGTCTTTTTGTTAGAAATATATCTTGTAAGTGACACATTTGTTAGGGGGACGCTTTATTCCTTCTACTACCTTTTGTAGGTGAGATAAAAGGAAGAAAGGACAGTAAAAGGTAGTCTAATAATTCCTTCTCCTATACCTTTTTGTAGTTGAGAAATGAGAAAGAGAGCCCTCTGACTGCTTATTTCTCCCCATATGGTCCCCTTCTTTTTCCATGTAATTATGTCATTCTCAACATTTTTGTAGCATGGAGCAACCCTTGAAATAATTTTCAGGTCTAAGAGAATGATATATATTGATTAAAGCTCTGTGTATATATTAGTAGATATGAGCATCATTTGCATATATTGATTATTTTGTGTATTGTGTACATGCATTGATTGTACACAATCAACAAAGCTAAAACTATATTGAAGAAAGGCTGAGTTAGGATATTAAAAGAGGGAAACAATTCTGGTGTGAAGACAAGACAGAAAGATGAGGGTGAACGAAGGACTCGTAGCCCGAGACACCAAATCAGTATCATAGGGTCTGATTTCCTAAATCTTTTGAAGAAGACTAAAGAAGATCTAGCAAACCAACCTGAAATTGATTTCTTAGCTGGAAAATGCTTTAAATCATGGATCAAATCCATTCCAGGTTTGCTGGATCACCCAAGGTCACCCATGTTAGTCTTTCTTCTCCAGTCTTGGAGAGCTTTAATAAACCAGACCGATTGTACTGATAAGACCACATAGTCATGTGTAAAGCTACGTACACACGTAAGACTTTTGTCGTTGGAAAGGATCTTTCATGATCCTCTCCAATGACAAAAGACTGGAAATGAATGAATGAGCGATGTACATACATCACTTGCTATATGATCATTCGCTGTTCATGGATCCATCCTGGTGGACAAGCGCTGTAAACACGTCAGATTCTCATCTGATACAAGCCCTGAAGCGATAATCGGATGAGAATCATCTGACGTGTGTACGTAGCCTAAGCCAATGGTCTGCAATGCACTAGAGACAGAGAATGTTTGCATTGTAATAATACTTAAGCGATTCCCCATCACTGCCTTCCCCCAGAAACTCAACAAGTTTGAAAGAAAGTCCATGCTGACAGGTGTTACTATTGTAAGCTCAAGAATATATATTTAATTTATATATTATACAGCCCTACCATTTTTTCTTTTACATGCACTTAAAGATTTACAAACATAGATCTAACATTCAAATAGATGAATCTGACCACCTTGAGAACTGGCATGTGTTTGCTCTTCAGAGTCTTCAGCATAAGACTATTCTTTGGACAATTCATAACATGATGAAAAGATGAAACTCCACATTTCTAATTCACCTTGATTCCAACATTTTCTTCGAAGTCCTTGTAAATAACAAATGGAGGAGGGCTCCTTCATGTCCTTCTCCTCTTCTTCATTCTCCTGACTGTGCTCATCTCTGTTTTATGTAACTTGTCTGCTAGCACGTGTATTAATGTTGCAGATCAATACTAAACTCATACACGGAGAACACAATTCTATTATATATTAATGTTCACCAAGGGCCTTCACTTGAACTCATTTTTATGTATTTGGATGTGTAATGTATTTAAAACATTTTTCACTTGGTTTGTGTTTGGTGTATTTATTTTATAGACTTACAATTGGTATTTCTTTATAGAAAACATATTTACAGTCTCCATCTGGTTCCTAATAATATTTTAGTCAATTTGGGAAACAGAAGATTTGTCCTGTAATAGAGTTAAAGGTAACTGGTCCTATGAGAAATATGGAAACTGCCGTTGGAGATAATTTCTGATGTAATTTCTGAGCTGCTGACCTGCAATATGGATGCAGACAGATAGAAGTTGAAGCTCCAGGTGGTAAGGTTTAAGGAAGTTTGCGGAACCTATTTGAATCAAATTTATTGAAGCTGAACTTATATTTACATTGCCAACCAAGTGGATGGGAACCCATTGTTCAGGTTAATGTCATTAATCTTTCCTGACAACCACCATTAAATGAGAACAACCCCCCACTATGCCCCATAACAGCCCATGTTTACCAAGCAGAAGTTACTGGGAGGTAGTTGTTACATTGCCAATTGCTTTGTAGTCTTTCCACTCAGATTTCTATATTACTTATTAAATTTTGCAAACAGTGGATGTTGGAGTTAGTCCATTAGAGAACAAAACTCAAACTTCAGATCTAATACTAATACTTCCATGGTAGTGCTCAACTGCACCCTTATTTGGCAACAACGGTGCCATATATTAAACATTTGGAGCAAGGGCATCTAGGTCGTCCGTACCCCTCTAGATACTCACTTACATGATTAGGATAGATGCAACTCAATTTTGCATCTACTAGCAAAATACCCTCACCCACCAGCTGCACCTGTATTACGGGGACTTGGAAAAAAGGTGTCCAGCATAACAGTGATAAAAAAGAAATCTTCAAAACGGAATAGTTGTGGTGGCTAAAAGGGTACATGACAACGATTTACCTTTTTTTTCCCTGTACAAAATAAAATAGCATTAGATATACTTTAAACCTCATCTAAAGGCAATACTAATCCACCTCTTACCCCCTCTAAATTATACTGCACATTTTTGGCCGGAGACTGCTACTTCAATGCTTGAAATCCCATCCCCAACAGTCCCTTCTCATTGAGGTCACGGTTGCAGTTTCCTCTAATGGATCCTAACTGGGCCACTCTGTTGGATAAATCATAGAAAAATATCCATGTAATGCAGGACAACCCATGAGAAAGAAGACTTGGGATTAAAGTATTTGACTTATATCGATGTCTTAATGTAATACCAGCCATCAGTTATGGCAGTTGGGTTGCGTGGATAGGGAAAATTAGCAATAAGCCTTTATATTTAGGTGAGACCAAATTACCACCCAGATGGTTTTGTAACAAAATAACAATTCTACTGTAATCAGCAAATAATTCAAATATCATTTGACTTTTTTTCCAGCTTTTTTCCCTTTCCAGTTTTATTAGCTCCCATTGCTTTGACAGGATCACGGACAATGTTTCCAGCAGTCTAGACTTAAATTGTAATAAAGTGGTGGCACTGTGCGGAGGGAAGGATTGGGTGCTTACTGCTGTTACAGTTCCCTGACAGCACTTCATAAATCTGGCGGTTGCCTGTACAATGATAATTTCGACCCTGGACTTTACTGGGGCTTGATAAATTACTCCACATTTATCTGACAACCAATTTGCTAGCGGACCTGTATCTAGCCCACCAAGCCCTCTGTGGGGGAGTTAGCAGGTCACCCCATGCCTGCACTCCCATTAAGAACACGATGCTCACCTCCTGTGTTTGTAAATTAAACCCTCTGCAGCGCACTTGTTTGGACTATTTATGGTCACCCATTGGTGGATATGAATCCTGAGCTTAATTCCTTAGGGCGATCAGGGTGATGCGGAAAATTCTGATGGCGGGATTGTCTAAGGCTGTTTTCAGGTTTAAAGATTGGATAATAATGGATTATGCATTGAAGAATTCAATCCGTGCTGCATCAGCCTTGCAACCTTGTGCTAGAAGGATGAGGCATCAGCTTAATCGTTGCAGGCCTCCAAGGTGACAAGACAGCTATTGTGTAACTGCATCAGTCTCAGCAATACATTCTCATTAGGGAGAGAGTGCAGTAACCTGGTATATACTTGTGAAAAATGGCACCTGGACTCCTGTTTCTAAAAATCTTTAAATGACACCTGTAGAAGTAGCAATGCAAACCATCCTTAATTCTGGTGGGTATCCAGCCCCTAACACCCCCTTTCCCACACACTCACACTTCCTACTTGCCTTATTTGTGCACAGAAACAACTTTATTGCTTAAGGAAAAACTATGGACACCTAAATCTAAGACTAAATGTTTGGGGACACTTGACCATCAAACTGATATTTTTGCTGGACATCCCATTCCTAAACAATAAGTAATATTATGAAGTTGTAGCCCCCCCCTATTTGTATAGCATATATAAACAAGATTCAGAGTGTATATGTGGGAATGTGTGCCCACACCACCAAAAGAAGATTGCTGAGGTCAGGTACAGATATAATGGATGAGAAGATCCAGATTACAATCACAAGTCAAATTTGTCTCATAGATGTTGAAGGTCATATCTCATCAAGTCTCATATGGTTGAAGGTAATGCCTTTTCAGGCCTCATATAGTTGAAAATCATGTCTTTGTGCAGGCCACTTGAGTTCTTTCAAACCAAACTAGTCAATCCAACCAACAAGATTCAGAGTGTTTCTGTTGAGAATATGTTCTCATTCCACCAGAAAAGCATTGGTGAGGTCACGTACAGATAATGGATAAGTAGTTCTGGACTTAAATGAGATATCCAAATAATTTCAAAGGTGTTGATGGCTATATCTCATTGGGTCTCTTACGGTGGAGGGTCATACCTTTCAGGGTTCAGGCCACTTGAGTTCCTCCAAACCAAACTGGTCAACTCTACCAAGACATGGATTGACCAATTTGGTTTGGAAGGACTCCAAAGGCCTGCACAAAGGCACTACATTCTACTCAATGAAACTCCCCTTCCCAGCATTTGTGCAGGCCACTTGAGTTCCTCCAAACCAAACTGGTCAACCCAAGTCTTGGTCTTTGATTGACCAGTTTGGCTTGTTGGAAATCAAGTGGCCTACACAAAGTCGTGACCTTCAACCATAAAAGATCCGATGAGATATGATTTTGTCCATGTCTGGACCTGGCTTCATACACAGTCATACTAGAACTGAAAAGGGTCTTCACGAGACTGTTACCACAAGGTTAGAGGGGTAAAATTGTTTAAACTGTCTATGTATGCTGTAGCATTAACAGTATCCTTCACTGGAAACATTTAACTCAATAATTTAGAGAGTCCACTTAAAGTTGGCTATATATGATCGTCAAGTGTCTGAAAAATGTTGGGACTGTTGGTAGAGCTCACTACAAGTCAAATCATGGTTGCCTGACAAGCCATTGGCTGGTCACAGGCTTCTATTGGGCTGGAAGTTGTGTCAACATGTCATGCGTCCTGTAGTCAAAATTATGGAGCACATACAGGAGGCTGAAAATGCTAACACATCAATAGAAGTCTGAGGTTAGAACTGATTCTCATTCACTGAAAATGCAAATGCAGGATTTATTGCTTTTTTCTTTTTTTGCAACCCCTCCCCCCCCCTCAAGTTAATAAAAAAGCTTCCTTTAGTAAATATACCATAATGAAAGAGACCATGTACAGACAATTCAGTTTTAGATTTGCAAGCGAGCAATTATAAAATAACAAATTGTCCATTTCAACACCAGATAGATTGCAACCAATCAAATTACTGTTTGGCGTAGTCAGACGGGTGAAGAAAGAGCGCTGTTGAGACATATCCTCTCCTGTACTTTGCTAATTGAATGAGCCTGCTTTATTGCAGCCGCAGCTTGGCGGAGCCCCGGAATCCGGTTCAGGTCTGGCTTCATAGAAAAAGACGCCCAAGATTACAAAAGTTACATTGTCACAGACAAATTAAAAGCCTGTAAATCATGGAGACAGAGTTCCCTGAAGGACAGTTTCCAGTCTGTCGGTTTCCCAGGAGAGTGATGTATACCTATACCATATTGCTCGACAAAACTCGAAGGTGTGATTCAAGAAGGTTGCCATGACAATAACTTTATTAAATTGTGGGATGGAGGGGCTGAGCGCAACAATCAACGATAATGTGTATACATCCCTAGATATGAACTGTAATAATACACACCTTTCATCTACATAGATAAAGGAGATGCACTCATTATTTTCCTCTGTCTTCGGTGACAAGGCTCGCCGTAAGCTTTGAAATATTATCACAAACAAACGGTGAAGAAAGGATCGCAGTCGTCTTAAAAAACTGGAGTGGTATTTTGAAATGGTGAGCCTAAGAAATCATTATTACTCATTTAAAAGAAACTCAATGCAACTAAATAATAATATTTTTAAAAAATGCAGCCGATGGGGCAAATATTTAGTAACGTGAAGTATTTTAATTTTGGATTTTTTTGAATTCATTAAGGCACATATGTAAATGTACATTATTGTGTTACGGTAAATTGTACGTTTCACCTTTTGGTGCCGTGACCCGGGAATCTTGGATGTTCGCTTCTCCTCCCAGTCATTGAACACTTCAACCCTTCATTCTCCTTCAAACACATAAATGTGGTCAAATGGCTTCAAGCAGCCGTTTTGTTAAATACAACAATTTAAAAAAATTATACCTACAATAACACAAAACATATGTTTATACTGACATCAGTGCAAAATTACAGATCACAGTTTTCACAACATTTTACCTGTATTCTGCTGGACAGTACTACCACCGCTCAAGTGCAGGTCCTCAAAGGTCCTCAAAGGTATTACCCAGATCTACCTCCACCCGAGGCTGTTATACCTGCTTCAAGTTCCCAGTTGCACAACCCTGCCTTGGGAACCTTTGTTGCAGCCCAATATCACAATCTTTTGACCTCACTTAAGGAGACCCCCATACCATGATGGGCCCCACCACTATTTACTTTACCGCAAGGCACCACCTCCAAGGACCTCAGTTGCCCCCTACTGACATACCCCTGAAAATGATAGCACACTGGGCTTGATCTAATAAAGCTCCTCAAGACTAGAGAAGATGGTTATTATGGATGAACACAAGCGATCCAGCAAACTTGGAATAAATCTGGTCCAGGATTAAAAATAGTTGCAAAATAATAGCAAATGATTTTTGAAAATCCATTCCTGATTTCCTCCTGTCTTGGAAAGCTTTAAAAAATTAGGCCCATTGTATCAGGGCAGGCAAGATGGAAGTTTGCCCCTTGATGTACTCAGACTGACCTCCTCCCCCTCATGCCACCCCCTTGTATTCTGCCCTTTCCCTCAACTAATCCACTTAAATCTGACCTTTTCTTAGACCTCACGATCACCTTATCTTAACCCCTTACTATTCACTTACTCCTTTCCCCTTGTCGTGTCCTCCCATTGCCTACTCCTCTTCTCGCACAGCTCCGGTCTGTAGACCAAACACTACCCAAAGGCCATGTGAAAGGGTGACATTCAATTTGAAATCTATAACAAAAAGTGCCTGAACATGGACCTTCATGACCAGGACCACCAGGGATTATTTTATTAAAAGCTACTGATATGAAAATGTTAAAAATGACTTTAAAACATTGACATGGTAAAGTTTTTGAAGTGATTTTTGAATGAAATTGTTATTTTTTTTTGTTTATTAGAGTTTGGTTTTAATAACCGCTTCAGTATTTAATCAAGGGATCCACTAAAACCTCAAGCCGCGGCATGTTATTCTTTACCAATATTTTCTGCGAGAGTGTCCTGAGCTGCCAAATAAACAGCAAGAAATCCTATTTAATTGGCTGATTTGAAGACCTTTCGATTGTTTAACGCCAGTTCCTACACCTGTTGGAATCAATAACGGAGCAGGGAGACTTTGACAAATTGTCGGTTTGTAGCTTTGATCGGCTTGAGCTTCCTAATTAATTGCTCAGACTGGTTATGTTTTCAACTGCAACCAATAAAATCATTTACGAGTTATCAAACGGTTCAGCGACCCCATAGCGGGCTGCCTTTGCTCGCCGTCTCATTGGCTCCTGAAGGACGTTTGGGTGACAGGGAAGGATGAGAGATGGGGAGCGCTCGAAAAAAGGTGTTTGGTGCACGCAGAAGCATTATGAATGTTACGTCAGGACACGGGCTGCGAGATCTGACACTGTAAAGACAAGCGCTGGTGCCCAATGCACTGTGAAATGTATATTGCTACAGACACAATGACCTTGGGGGCTGAAGACCTTCCAAGTTGCAACAACTATCAGAGAACAGAAATGAGATCAAAAGAGGCCTTAAAGTGAACTGGTCAAGGCAAAATCTTTGCAAGCATATGGAAGTTCTTGAAGTGTACTTCCAGCTAGAACCCCCTCTCAAGTTTTTATCTCAATGTAGGGCTCCAATAAAGAAATGTTTCCCTCACTTACCCTTCTGATGGTGATGATTGACTGGGCTGGATCTGCGGTGAATCTGTAAAAAGGAACACTAAACCAAAATGAAAGCATCAAATATACATCAGATAATTGAATACAACAGCCAACTCATTTGGGGGTTCTCAAAAATCCCCTCTTTTCAAAAATACCACAATGCAAAAAGTGTGTTTTTTAGCCCTAATCAAGGGAGGTTGTTGAGAACCTTGGAACGTTTATACTGTACTCAATTATCTGATGACTGAAAGATTTATTTGGATTCATTTTGGTATATGAATTTTCTGTTATTTGTTGTGCTCTTTGGTTCTTCAATCAAGATAACTCTAACAAAGGGCACCCCCTATGGCATCACCATGACCATGATACCCTAAAATTTGTAGTATTCCAAGGGCTCATTATGACTTTTCTTTAGTATTGATCTAGCTTCCTCTACTATACAAATGTGGAGATTCAGCCTAACTTCTTATCTGGAGAAGCCCTTGTTGGGGTATCTCTCGTAGTGGCTTTGTTTTAGCTTGAAATCTCAGCTTTAGATTCAGAAGTCATCTGAAGTTTAACAGTTGCCAACTTGACCTCTCACATTGTTCCTCAGCTTCATTGCTTTAGATTCAGAAGTCATCTGAAGTTTAACAATTGCCTACTTGACCTCTCACAGTGTTCCTCAGCTTCTTTGCAGCCACTTCCAGTCTACAACCACTTCAGCGATGTCTGCATGGCATTTCCGAGGCTGGGTTTCCTGAGAATGAAAACAGTAGACCATGCCTGCACAACGTGTGTTATATTGGCCAGTTGTAGTCTCCATTTAATGCCCATGGGACAGGTTAACAACATTTGGTAGACAGGTCATCCAATAGCAGGAGGAGCTTTAAGATAAGTCTACATAGGAGGATCAGGATTACCAGATAATATTTTGAAATGAAAGCTGCAACAAAAATTGGGAAATATTTGAAATTATCCTAACATATGATAGCTTATATGAGATTTTAGTAGCTGGGTTTACAAATGATTTAATAAATTTAGCTGAAAAATACACATAGCAATGAATTTTTTTTTGGTTTATCTTTATTTTGAAAAAAAAATTCAGTTAATTATTTGTCCATAGACATGGATAAAGATCCACTTTATGTGTCTGTTTAAATGACAATGACATCATTGCTGCTCGTAGGCTGTGCACAGAATAAAGCTGTGGGAGGGGCTCAGAAACTCCACCCACTATAGACAGTCTGCACAAAGTGGGGGCGGGAACAAGACCTGTCATTCTGCACAAGAGAAGCTTGCATCATTGACCGGTCTTTATTAGAGAGCTGTTCCATGCTAGATTTTTGCACAGGTCTAAAAGAAATATGCAAAGTTCAAAATTTTTTCATTATATACAACATTGGTTCAGCTGGGATTTCAGCTTATTTTTTTGTTTAATGAGACTTCATCTCCAATGTCTCTGTATACAACCACTTCAATTAACCCTCTTATTACCAGACTTTGTTCATTCAACAAATTACAGCAATTTGCAATTTAAATGACTCGAGATTGGGATCTGATTTGACAATCTGAGGCAAGGCACCGAGGTACCTTGCAGCATGACCCCAGGTTTTGTTTTGCACATCATTTAATTAAACTGCAATCACTACAGTAAGTGAACCCATACACATCCTATTATTTTCCAATTATTTTTGACCCAATGTACTCTGTTTAGACAATTAATTTTGTACAAAGTGATTATGAGGGCTTGTCGTTCTTTTTTTTTTTCTTCTCTCTTTTTCATTTGTTATCTATGTAATTATTTGTCTGTCATTTGGCGTGTTTTCGCCTCTGCCCTGATAATTTGTTATTGTAAAAGAGCTAGTGATCCTATATTGCAATTTAGGATTTGGAAAAGCATAATTTAAAAAGAAAAATCTTTAGAAAACACCTTTAGGTTACAATTTACTCCTTCAGAAGCCACAATTTGCTTAAATTCAGTTAGGATAATTAGCTAAAGTATCTCTCCATAGTAAGTGACCACATACTAGCTGGAAGCAGTGATCAGGCTTGTGACAAGGGGAACCCTTGTTTTTTTGTCGGTGAGCATTCAGCATGAACACATCGCAAGAACTCAAGTCTCAAAAGTGTTGTTGTCCACATTTATATATGTGTCTGTAATGCCCTGGTCCAGCACCAGTACCCAATCTAATGCCATACTCTTCACCTTTACTAAGTCCCCGGTAAGCCGTGGGAGGCTTCTAAGCACACAATTGCCCCCAGGACTTTTATCCACAAGGGGTGACGTCTGGGGAAGAACCAACAGAGGACCAGGAGCCCATAGATCAGGGGTGTCAAACTCAAATTCGTGATGGGCCAAAATTGAAAACTTTGACAAAGTTGTGGGCCAAACTTGAAACTGAAATAGCACCGCTACTACAATTCCCTGTGTCAAGAAAACAGTCCAATTCGGGGCTAATGTTATGAGTGGCTAGAACTCTCTCTTCACTGAAATAGCTCCGCTACTACAATTCCCTGCGTCTATAAAACATTCCAATGCGGGGCCATGCATAGACAGAGAGGCCGCTGGTCTATAGGCGCGAGTGATGTCAGGAATTGTAGTAGTGGCGTTATTTCAATGCAGCGGTGGGCCAGCTGCAATTCATATTTAGGATTTCTTTGGGAGTCAAAGCCACCATCTTGACTCCATGGCGGAATTCTTGGTCCAAGGAAATCCCTTCTGGCCATTGGATGGCAACGGCTGATGTTGACTTGATGTCCTTAGGTTAATTCTAGGTGCATCTCCCTATAAAGAATCGGGCTCTATGTTGCATGGCACCACGTGCCCAAAAAGTTTTTGTGGAAGAAGAAACTTTGCGAAAATTTCTACGTCTAGGTGAATTTCTGTTTTTTCCACCTAACTTTCCATCCCCCAATGGCAAAGAGGCAAGTTTTCTCGATGGGTAGGACTAAATGAAGAGTGCACAGCTCAAGCATGGCCTAGTCCAAGAAAGTATTTTGACTTCCATCTGTACGGTTCCATTGGCGAAATCAGTTGAAATCCCCTGCACACTGGCGCATTTAACGTATAAACCTCACGCATGAATAAAATCAGCGGCCTGATCACTTTTGTGCAGCATTTTTATCACTTTTTAATTAAATAAAAAGGTATTGCATGAAAATGCATGCATGCTACGTTATTAATGCATTGCCAAGCCTTAATGACCAAGCTGCCATTTACAAGCTGCAAAGCTAGGGAACCTGGAGAATACCAAGGTCACAATGCACATCAAAAGCTCAAAACGGCATGAAAGCACATCAAGACACCTCTTTAAAAACACAGCAGGAAACTGCAGAATATGTGAATGGAGATATCTGAATGGAACCTAGTTCTCAGTTTCCATCTGTGTGGTGCCGCAACAAATATATTTCTGCATGCATTATTGTGTGTTGGTGTGCTGTGGTGCCATACATTTTAAATGAGGTTGTGTGGTGGACCTTTGTGTGGTTACATTGCACTGCATTATACAGTCCTTGTGTTGCAATTATAAGAAAAAAAATGCTGCATGGAAATATTTTACCGCATTGTCTTCGGTGGAGCTTGCAAATAAATTGGCAATGCAAGGCAGCAAAGTGAGCAAAGCATGCAAGTATAGAAGTGAGCACAACCTATAACTGGTGGGGGGGAGGGCTACAATATCACTTAAATTATGTGACATCCTTAGAAGAATTTTTTTGTCATTTTTTGGCACCAATGACCCTAAAAATATTTTTTCAAGCATGCTCACTTCCCCAATTATTAACTTTTACATTTTCACTTGCATATTAAAGATTAGTTTTTTTTACTTGTTAATTATTCCATTCCATGCAGGAAAGTTCAAACAGCGTTAATTAACTTGCACTGTTTAAGCGAGAGCTCACACAGAGTGCATGTCAATTATAGACAGACACCTAGGTGTGTGATGGAATCGGAATATTACATAAGAGAGTTTAGCAGATTCGCTGCAGATAGGTGACGTATAACATTTATTTTACATTTAACACCGGGCTCCCGCTAGCATGTCAATAGGAAATATTGGTGCTGCAAAACAATTTAGATCTTAAAGCTAAAAATACCCAAGAAGATATAAAAAAACATAATTGTAGTTTCTCGATATTTAAAAAAGTAAAGTATGAGCTAATAGGAGAAGGAGGTGCAACACGAGTAGCCAATCAAAACTGCTGCATGCACATGTGATGACAAGGGATATGCTGCAATTAGCCATCAATAGATCAATAGGTATACTGGAAAGGGATAGCGCTAGGGCTACATGGAGCTTTCTATAACATCTCACGTCACCAAGCTTTATTAGGCATTGCTTTTAAATTAACCTTTACACCAGCTTGCTCAAAGCACATTTATAAACCGTGTTTTTGTTCCTATTTTTTTTTTTTAATTCATAGAAAAATTAATCTTAAAGCATGGTACCACTCCATTCCATAATCATCCCTATCCAATTGCCCAATCGCCCAAGTGCTGGCCCATCTTTTCCACCTCCAACCCTTTTATGTAGCCAGGGGACGTACTAGTGGGTCTCACTTGAGTGACAGTCGGCTAGAACTGTTGGATGGCCTGAGCCTCATAAAAGACGGGAAAGTACAGGCAGCAATAAAGACTCTGTCAATTCCAGCCTTTCCGCGCGCTACTAAAAATGATTTTGAAATATAAGTTTTGGGCTTTAATGGTTATCTTTTTCCTTCTAGAAATAAATGAGAGGTTTTTGTTTGAATTTGATTCTAGCTTTGCTTGGAATTTCCTCCCAGTGCTTGTATTCCCATTGTCTTTATTCTATAACTCATTTCTCCCCATCCTCTACAATACAGCCTTTACATCACCCAGGCAGCCACAGCTGCTGCAGCATTTTAAATTAGGTCGGGAATGAAGATTAAAAAACATGAACTGGCTGAAGCTGTCACTCCTTCCCCCAGTGCGTTAAATGGCCTCAGCTAAACTGTGCTTTCAAATCTACATTCTCATTTTAAAAAAAGCAGAAACTAGCTTGATTTTTTTTTTTTTTTGCATAGCCCGGAGCAAACGGCAGACAGGCTTCCCGCTCACCTTGAGATCAGTATGATCCAGGCCGAGCTTTCAATTCCCGGGGCTGCCGCACCAACTATCACAGAGCTTGTGGGAGGCCGGATAACGTCTAGGTGCGCTGTTCTTTTAATCATTGCACTGCTGAAATATTTTAAAGGGGCTTTTGATATTCTGAAGGCGTTAGAGTCCAACTTGATCAGAACAAAAGGTTTGGATTGAGTGGGGAAGGATTTGAATCAAATTTTTTTTTGTTCTGACCTCCCAGCCCACTTCCAGCCATACCAGTTTCTAGAAAATAACTCATATGTTCCTATCCTTTATTATTGTCTCGAACAGGAATGGAGGCTGGAGATGCAACGTTGCATTCCATGTCCACAACCAACACCAACCATCAACCCCTTTGTCATGATACTGTTATGCCATTGCAGTCCTGTAAACCATGGACCGCCATTGGTGAGTGCCAACATCACCCAACCTTGAATGCTGCACCTGATAAAAAATTCCACCGATCTGCAGTCCACGATGTAGAAGTTTTAGGACCTAGAATATCAGATGACTACTGATTCTAGTGGAGTAGGTTATGGGGCTTTTGGATTTTTTTTATTGACTAACATGGCAATTAGTTGAAGAATTAGGATGGAAGAGAAGTTTGGAGGTCTGGTTTAGATGCTGTCTGTGTACCGGTCTCACCTGAAAAGAACAGGATGTGGATGGATGGGAAAGGGGAAAATATTCTCTCATTTGTAGTTTGACAGACATGGTTTAGTTACAAAAGAAACCCCCTTCAAATAAACAGGAAGTAGAGACTCAAATAGTAATACCATTTTACACAATACAATACAGGAAGACTGTCCAAACAAAAACTTTTTAGGGATTTGGGGATCATGGGGGCAAAGTCCCTGTTCTAAGAACTGTTTTACATTAGATGCAAAACAATCATAAGGTGATATGGTCAATTACAGTTTAACATCAATTGTGTTTGCTGTCATTAGAAAATTAGTACCAGTATTATAAAAGGAAAGGAAAAGTCCTGGAAGAATGTCGCCAGTGAACGGACACTAAAGGCCTTGGGTTTTTAGATGTCTCTAATAAAACCTCAAATCTGCAGCTCAGTAGGGATGAGGTTCAAGTTTGATCCCATGGTGAGTTGTCAATTATTTTGATATTTAAGTAGAAAACCATTAGGTAGTTAATAGCATAATGATTCACTACTGGTTGATGTCCAACCATGAGCCAATTGGTAGGGCACAAAGCTGATAGCATTCACATTGGTTGGAGGTTATCGGGATGGTTTACGAAAACTGGCTCTCCATTTGATATTCCCCTTTCAACCCCTTGGGAGTTTTCATTTATTCAGCTTGTTTAAAACAAAACGATGAATACTATTTTTTTTTTAACATAAGTCACATTATCCACATATTTACCATGCGCACATTTTAAAGATTAAATGATACAGTGAAACAATGGGCTTGTTTAATTCATGCATCCCTGGATTTCTTTTCAGCTGAAATGTCAACACTTGACCGGACAAAATGATAGAAATTACAAAACGTCTTATCGTCTTGACATAGACCGTATGCTTTGAATAGAAGGACGAGGTGGTCAGCCAGGTTAAAAAAGGGAAAAGGGTGAAGGAAACAGAGATAAGGGCCTGAGACGAGAGCAGATGTGAGAAGACGAGGAGCCCAGAGATGCGGCAGTGTGTGTGTATCTGACATTATAATCTCCCAGCAGGACAGGCCGTGAATTAATGAAATTTCAGCACAGAGAGCTGGAGGTGACATCTTCAAGACACACAAGAGCTTCGGAGAGCAGCCAGAACACCCAAACCCCTCCACTGCAGCTCTGAACATACGGACGGTATGAAACAATCTTACATTGCCCGACGGAATGCTGACCTCAATCCCAGATGTTCAACTTCGTACACTATCGAGGAACTCTGGCATAAAATAAACAATGAATAATGCTCTAACTGAAAACCAACAATGGGATGGTTCAAGAATACAGCTGATCTATCTCATTTGTCTCATTTGTAATACATTTACAGAATAGGATATGAAGGGACAATACCATAACCTGTCCCTTTAGAGCAACAAGACCAGATATTAGTTGGGGGCCATAGCTTGTAGCCACATAGACCCTTTTCCAAAGAAGGCTATGTGGGCTATAAAGAAAAAATTATTATATATATTTTATTTCAAAACTATGGGCATTGTCATGTCCTGTAACAGCTTCCACACTTTTCGAAAGGCTTTCCACAAGATTTTGGAATTTTTTGCCCATTCTGCCAAAAAAGCATTTGTCAGGTATTGATTTTGGACGAGGCTTACACTTTGTAAGACTTGGCTTACACTCAAGTGTCCGATTCATACCAACAGTTTAACAAGGGTGAGAACAAGGCTCTGTGCAGGCCACTCAAGTTCTTCCAAGCCAAACTGGGTGAACCATGTCTTTAACTAGTTGGCTTTGTAAAATGGGGGCCAGCCTTGCTGGAAGATAACAGGGTCTTCACCTGGTTGTAAGACACTTGCCTTTGCTTTTAAAGCTTTGAAAAAATAACTGAAATAATAAAATTATTATTATTATTATTATTAATTAATTATTTTTGTTTCAATTATAATGGAACCATAAAGACATTATCTGTATTCCAAATTGTACCACCAATGGTACGTAAGGGTGGGGGTTTGTATGATCAACTCTAAATGCAGGTAGACAGTCCAGAGCAGCTCCTTTGTTTTTTATGACTTTTATGTTAAATTATGTGTCGGTGCAACACTTCCGGGTAAGTATTACATTAGCATTATTCTCCCCCCAGTACCACTATTAAAGATTTCTGGACCGATACTAGGTATAGTTCCTGGGACCCTCTTTTTCATGTCTAAACGTTCACCATCTTCTTCTACTTTAGGGTAGAGCAATATTTGTTGTCTGGACTCATGATCTACAAATGCCTGCACAGAAGTGATATAATCATGTAAACCCCTGTAGTTCACTAAAATCTGTCAGCCCTTGGTGCGACCTCTAACCTTGTGACTTCCTGAAGTCTGATCACTGGTGGAGAAGAGAAAATGCTTCCTCCTGCCTACAGAGGACCGAGCAGACCTACCTAGCAGTAAAATCAACTGGAGGTCAACAGTGGCTGTTTAATACCATATATAAAACTATTCACTTTATATATTGTGACATATGAAACTAAAGGATCCTTTATGGCAGTTTAAAAAAAATGTTATGCACATGAACCTTTCCTTCCATTGCCTTCATTATCCTTCTCCAATTGTGTCTCACATGCTCAGCTTCACAGACACTGCAGATCATGGTGGGAGGGTTTTTTTAGTAGAGGCAGTGCTGCCAATTTTAAAAGCAATGGGTGGGAATAGGTGTGACCAGGTGCTGATTGGACAAGCTACATGCATGCCACACCCCCCAAAAAAAAATTTCTACTGTAATTTATAATTCAGCACTTAAGGGTGTCAATCTTCTGTTCTGTATTCAGGACGGGTGCAGCATTGTTGCCACCCCATCATACGAAGCTGACAGGATAAAAAATTATTTGTGAGACTTTCTGGGGGTAGAGATGAGTTTGTATTTTTATATCAGGAAAGCCATAGTTCTGCTTTAATGAAAGCATCATTTCTAACACTAAAAATAATGTGTTGTTATTTTCAAGATTGGTATTGGAGATATTTTATAAAGTTTGATTATCCCTCATTATATAGAAGAGATCCAAAGGCAGCAAGGTCTCCCATTATATATGTGTCGCTTCTCATTAGTATGGCAATCACAAGGAAACTTAATGGTCCATATCAGTTTTCCTCAGTCACCTCTTTGCTCCAGAGATTGTCCAGTAATGTCCTTGGCACGAGTCATCTCTCTGATTGCAGAACACCTCCCATAATTCACCTTACTTTTATAACTAATTCTACAAATCTTGATGCAAGCCACTTACAGAAAGAGCCGGTATGAGAGGTGGGAGAAAAAATAAGGGCCCACCATGCCAACATGAATCTTTATATCTGGCTAGAGTCTAAAAGCAATTCTTGTGATATCAAAAGTAAATGTTAGGGTCATGAAATGTTCTTTTTTTTATTTTTTGCAGGTTCGGTTTCAGTGCTTACTTTACATTACTACCACTTACTGTCACACAAAAGTAGGAACGGAAAAATAAAATGATCAAAATATAGAAATAAATGTAATAAATATGGAAAAGCATCTAAATGATTGGATGGGGAAAAGGGGAAATCAATAATAAATAGTAATTAAAAATACAAAACGTGTAAAGAGTGAAAAGAAAAGAAAGACAGAGAAAAAGAAGATGCAAACATTTTAAGAAGAATCGAATGTTTGCATTTTATGAATATTCAACATGGGCGAATGGGCTTGGATTTGGTTTTTGAAAGGTTGAGTGAATGGTCTTTGATGTTCAAAAACCTCTTTTGAAGTTGACTGAAGGTTCTTTGAAGTTGGGCAAACATTGTTTGGAGTTTCCCATGTTTGACTCCATCAAAGTCTATGGGAGGCACTTAGGAATTTGCTCCCTGGCAGATGACAAAGGATTCCCTGGGACACAAAGTCTAAGTGACCCCTGGTCTTCACCAGAGCACCCTGCAAGAGGTGATGGCAAGCCCAATGGCTATAGGACTACTTTGCTGCAAAATGTCACCAGGTCATGGCCCCAGGGCTCTGCCTAGTAGAGACAAGCAGGAATCAGATGGTTTTGGTGAAGGAACAGGCGAAAAGGCCAATATGAGGGAGGCCAAGTTAGGCAGCAGACAGGAGATGTGATCAAGGACAAACCAAGGTCAAGGTAGGAATCAGACAGGAGATGTGGTCAAGAACAGACCAAATTCAGGGAAGGTGGCAGACAGGAGATGAGGTCAAGGACAGGCCAAGGTCAGGGTAGCTGGCAGACAGGAGATGTGGTCAGGGGCAGTCCAAAGTCATGGTTGGAAACAAACAAGAGATGAGGTAGAGAACAGGACAGATTCACGGAAGGTGGCAGACAGGAGACTAGGTCAAGGACAAGCTAGGGTCAGGGTAGGAAGCAGACAGGAGATGTAATCAAAGACAGGCCAAAGTCAGGGCAGACGGTATATAGAACACATAGTCGAGGACAGGTCAAGGTCAGGGTTGGAAACATAGCTGAAACAAGCTGAGGTTAAGGTCAAGAAAACAGATGAAGGGTGCTGGGCAAAATGGTGAGTAATACATGATAAGGATCCAGAAGAGTTTGCCAGGACTGAGTAGGCCTAAATAACCAAATCAAATTCTAAGTCCTGTCCCTGCACGTAGGTGCACATTTGGTGTGCATGTCTGGGTGCAAATGTGTGCACATGGCACCCTATGCACGTAAAGTTTCAAGCATGCTGGTTGGCACACAGCGAGTGTAGAGGTGGAGGTGTGAAAGATATGGAACAGAAACAAATCTTCCACTTAAAGGATAAAATATTCTTAGGATAATTGATGCAAAGAGAATCCTAAGAGAACCTAAAAATATTCACCCAGAAGAGAAAATTCTAAGAAGATTCAGTTCATTACCTGGAAGCTTTGCCTTCCATGAACTGAAACAGTAAGGTTCAACTTGAGCATTGGTGTTCGTTGAATTTAAAGACTGTTCTCACAACAGAAAAAAACATTCCATCACTTTAAATATGGTCCATCCAAACACAAAAAAGTTCCATTAACTTCAAAGAATTTTCTACAACTTCAAAGAAGTTTGTTGAACTTCAAGGAATGTTCAACGAACATCAAAAAGAATCTTCCCAACACCAATACCAAAGCATGTTCTCACTTTTCTAGTAAAATAATATATTCACCCTAGAAATAATGCTTTATCAACCTATGAAAACAGGTTTAATAAAAAAAATGCATAAATGCCACAGAAAAAAAGAACTTGTCATTTATGACATTTTGGGTGAATGTTGCAACATGTAGCTCTTGTATCAAACAATGAGTGAACTTTGTCATCCTATGGCAGAAGGTGTAATACTGGCAGGATCACCAGGTTAAAAATATAATAATATTTTTCTAAAAATAAAAAAATTCATCCACCACATCTAAGGACTGGAAAAAAGGGAAGGTTTTATGTAGATGATATGCTGGGCATTTGCCCCAGGCCCTGAACTTCTCCAGGGCAGAAGAGCAGGTGGTGAGGGTAGCTGGAATGCATACAGGGGCCTCTACTTTGAATTAGCCTGGGGCTCTTTTGTTTTTTAAAACCGTCTCTGCTGGTAAACTGAAGTAAAATCCATTTTTTAGATACGCGTTAGGTCCACCATGAACATGAAGCATGGATGGTAGAATACAGTATACAGTAATCAGGGTCATGCGCTCTGTCTAGGAAAAATTCATGTATGAGAAGAAGTGATTTGGTAATGCACTCAAACCCTGAGTAATATCTTATGTCAGCTGCCCGTGACCTTGGTGGAGAATGGCACTGCGAAATGCCCTTGAGTATTCAAAGTGCAAAAACAGATGCAGTAGATTGAATTGAGATAATGCTCAGTGTCTCTGGGGACCACTAGGACTGCTCCAGTTATGGCTCGCAGACTATAAGAGGTGGAGAAAACATTGAAATCTACAGCTGTGTCATACATGTACCATGTGCTGGGATGTGATTCTGGAGAACATTAAATTTTTCTAAATTTTATGTTACCAATAAATTTAAAAATAAATCTGATCATGCAGTTCAGAGGAGAAATGCTCAGTAATGAGTTACTTCCGGGTTTGATGCACTATGGAATCAGTAAATGTTCTTTAATGGTAACCCAGCAGAATACACATCTGGCCACCCTGGCTGATAACCAACAGTCCCCTTCTGCTAATATCACCCCTGAAGAATCCCCCTCTGGATTCCAAGTACCGCAAAACTGGACATCCAATATGAAGGGTCTACGTTACCCAAAGAAGGACCCTACCTCCTAAAAACAGAAGAAGACTGATGTTCTGCATTATATCTGAAGGTGGCACAGGATCATACTAATTCTGGAATATCTAAGAAAAGAAAAGAGCACAGGGGAGCAAGGGATAGGGTAACTATTACAGCTTATTCCCCCCAACTAAGGTTCCATTTCCCAAAATTTTGTATCGACAGGTATCAGAAGGATACTTGGTAATCCCGGCATCCCCTGCCTATGCTGGAACTGAATGAACTCCTGAACTTCTGCAGGAGAGTTACATCCTACTGGTCTGGACAATCCAGATGGCCTAAGATCATATCTAGGAAGAGAAGAATGTACATCAGCCTCAAAGTTTAAGTAAATCAAAGTAAAAAAGTCGAGGTGAGAGGGGCTTTAGTGGCAAAAATGAAAAATATTTACCTATAATGTAATATATAGACAATTTTAAGATCAGTGATAATACTAGACTAGAGAGTTCCACTACAGAGATAAATACAACTGTAACAGATTTTAAAAGGATAGGTTAGATATAGTTGTCCCCGTTCCCGACGCGTTTCACCGTTTTGACAAACCAGTTCATGCTTCTACCTCCCTTGAGGAATCCAAAACGGCAAAATGTGTCAGCCACATAGACAACTAAATCTTACCGATCCTATTAAAATCTGTTACACTTGTATTTATCTTGGTAGTGGAACTCTGTCTAGTATTACTGCTGGCATTAAAATTGTATATATTTCTTTATAGGTTATGAGTAAAAATACTTTCACTTTTGCCATTAAAAAGCCCCTCTCTTTTCTTCAGGAGAAGAAGGAAGAAGATGACAGCATCCTGCAATGGAATGGGGATTAAGGAGTATAGAGGGGTTTAGTTCTGCTTTAATAGGCCTGATTTAATAAAGAGGTGGGTCAGGGACATTCAGGCTGGGGGGTAAAGGGCTTGATTATAATGGACGTCCTGCAGCCAGGAAATGAGGCGGGATCCATCTGACTTGCTGCAGCTTCTGTAGCAGATTGTACAATGAAATCAGAGCAATTTCAGCCCAGGAAGGGAACCGGTACAAAAAAACCCTTTTTCTTTGGCAATGGTACTACATCATGTCCCTGTCCCTTTATATTAAGCATTATCCCTGTACGATATAGTCATTAATAAGGTGAGGAGCAGAGCAGCCAGCAAGTCCTCAGTTCCAGGAACAAGACGCGGAGATATAAGACCTGTCTTGACAGTAAAAATATGACTTTTTTTCCTTCACAGAGAATTTCTCCGCCACCGTGATCGCGCTCAGGACCCCTGAGGATATAATAAGCCATCCAATCCCATCAAAAATCTCTTAATACAATTAATTCCTCAATTAACAGTAAAATAAAGTGAATTTCCGAGTTTAATGGCAGTCCCTGCATGCAATAAATCTAGCGGTGACAGTGATTCTTGCTCCGGAGACAAATGACGGGGGTTCAGCAGAGATGGATCGAGTCACGATGAGGAGAGACAAGGAAGGCGAGCACGAGAGAGGCCAGAGTGAAGAGACGGGCGCATTTATTGCATGGTTGCAAAAGAGGTGGCCATTGCAAACATTTTTGTTGCTATTATTTTGTTGCAATATGTATTAGAATTTTAAAAAATACTTACATTTTTAAAAAAATAGATGTGGAGGCTGCATTAGTTTTATTTTTTGTAAGATACAGAACATTTCCCATTGATGCTGGCAGAAATGCAGTGTTGTTATTAACAGTATATGTACCTACCTTGTATCAACACAAGAGCTCAAATTGGGAAAAAAGAAAAGCAGCACGGGGAGCCAATCAGGTGCGTTAAATTGATATGAACATGCTGATGGGTGGTGAGAGCATAGAGATAATAGGATGAGCTTATCAGTACATTCCTTTTACTTTTTGTTGTCTAGTCACAGGTTGAGGGAAGAAGACTTTTAAATGTTACTTTACAAAATCAGGGCCCCTCTAGTGAAGTGATAAACCCCACAATCCTATTTTTTATGGGAGCCAGAACCTCCTGCTGTGACCCCTCCAGTAAAACATCCCACAATTCTATCTATATAGAGGAATCAGGACCTCCTTCCTCCTGCTGGTGACCCCTCAAGTGATGGTGACCCCACAATTCTATCTATATAGAGGAATCAGGACCTCCTTCCTCCTGCTGGTGACCCCTCAAGTGATGGTGACCCCAGAATTCTATCTATATAGAGGAATCAGGACCTCCTTCCTCCTGCTGGTGACCCCTCAAGTGATGGTGACCCCAGAATTCTATCTATATAAAGGAATCAGGACCTCCTTCCTCCTGCTGGTGACCCCTCTAGTGATAGTGACCCCACAAGTCTATCTATATAGAGAAATCAGGACCTTCTTCCCCCTGCTGGTGACCCCACAATTCTATCTATATAGGGGAATCAGGACCTCCTTCCTCCTGCTGGTGACCCCTCTAGTGATGGTGACCCCACAATTCTATCTATATAGGGGAATCAGGACCTCCTTCTTCCTGCCGGTGACCCCTCTATTGATGGTGACCCCACAATTCTATCTATATAGAGGAGTCAGGACCTCCTTCCTCCTGCTGGTGACCCCTCTATTGACGGTGACCACCCAAACAATCCATATAGAAGAATCATGACCTCCTTCCTCTTCCTGGTGACCCCATCATTCTATCTATATAGGGCAATCAGGACCTCTTTCCGCTTGTCGGTGACTCCTCTAGTGATGGTGACCCCACAATTCTATCTATATAGGGGGAATCAGGACCTCTTTTCTCCAGCTGGTGACATCTCTAGGGTTCTTTTGAGATGAGGTCCCAGTGGGGCACTTGGTCTCTGCATCTGGTTGCTTTTTTGGGTTTCCAGTTCCTCAAGCTATGTTTAATTGCTACCAGGATTAACTTGCTTCTGGTGGATTAATATTCCAATTTAGGAACAAAAGAGAGAAAAGAAGGACTGGAAGATAAAACAGTCAACAATATATAAATAATGAAGATTCCTCATAAGAGTATATAAAAATTACCATCGTCAAGCTAGCATGCATTGCCCAATGTATGACCCTGTGGTTTTAATTCTCTACCATTGTCCTCTACATTTAAATTGTGAATATATTTCAAGGGGAACAAGACTATCATTTGATTTTCATTGCTGATTTAAAGGTCATTACATGATCCCTACAGACAGTGAAATATGTACATAAGTGATATCTTACTGCTAAGTGCAGAATCGTTGCAGCGTCTGTCTGCTTTACTCTAGCAAAGAGCTTCTGAAAGTTCCCAGACGTAAGCTTTCACATATCCAAACTAAATCCCACAAGCTATTCTTCTGTGCGGAATTAAAAATGAAAATGTCATTTCCTCCTTTGTAAGGAAAATTTTCATAAGTTAATTAATTCTTCGCATTACAATTTACAACTGCCCATGCAAGGCACTAAATGTTTGTTCTGTATCGGCCCGGTATTTTAACAGGACAAGGGGCTACATTTAGCCAATGATTTTGCAGACTAGGAGGTTTTATTTTAGGAATGGAAAGAATTGATTTCAAAGATCTGGGAACACACGTAGCATTTATTTCTACTTTGGGTTCAAAGTCCCACACCAGGGTAAAAAGGTGCTATACCACGGGTAAAAAAACAGTTGCAATATTTAGCCTACCATCTGACCCCTCTTGCCTACTGTCTGGGTTGACCTCTAACTGATGATGACCATGATTCAGCTCAACCTCAATAGGACCTCACTTGGTTATTGTCATCCATGTCAACCTTTGGCTTTGATCCTGACCTGGAAGTTTCCCCACCCTTGGATAGCTAACTTGGCTATCATCAGCAATGTATGACCTTTGGCTTTGACTCTGACCCGTACTTTTCTAGAACTGTGGTTGACTTTATCTGAATCTGTTGGCTTCTGCTCCTCCACCAATCCTAATTCTCAAGATGCCATCCTTTGTGAAAGTCCTGGTGGCAACCCAGTGCTGTGATGGTGCAACCGACCTCCTAAAGGCAGAGGGAAGGGCTTGCCTATAGGCAAAGGGTGTGGTGGTAATTTGGGGGAAAAAGGATTGGTGGAAAACCAGGAGCCAGGAACCGACAAATTCAGGATAATTCAACCACAATATTAAGCTAGGACAAGTCATCATGGCCAGGTAGACGTCAACCCAGACAGTAGGAAAGAGGGGTTGGACAGTTGGAAACATAGAAACAGCAAGAAAGTGGCCCCTAAACAGCTAGAAAACTAATACTGTCATAGGCAAGGTGAACTTGGCAAGTGCAGCTTCATTTGGCCACTGGTCACTGTCTCTGCAATAATTCCTTTTGCTACTGGATGTTCACAGTCTTCTGGGTTTAGGATGCTCCATGTGCAGGGCGCCATGAATCAACTCACTAAATGGCCAACACTACAATCAGATAAAATGATCAAGAAAGCATTGCTGATGTAATTACATCAATGCTGCTTTTGGCATCACTAAGGGCCACCCATTACTAGAGATGGCCTTAAAAAGAACCTTTCTATAATCAACTTGAAAACATCTGGAGAAAGTGGGGGAAATAGTGGTGTGTGTGTGGGGAAAGAGGGGACATCACGGCAAAGCGCAAAGTGACACATCTTGTGTAATCTTCCATGACTCCCCTGAAATGTTTTAGCTTTGATTGGGGTCAATTGTAAAACTGATCTGAACATCCAACATTGGGCCAAATTTATTAAAGTTCTCCAAGACTGGAGAAGATTGACAAGGACCTAACTCCTGTCCCCCTGTCAGGATCTCTGTTACAGCTACCACCACCACCATTAACTAGGAAACCTTCTCTTCCATTCTTTCACCTGAGTTAACCTTGCATATCCTTAACAACCCTTGGACCCATCCTACATTGTTTTCATCTCATCATCCCTTAAAGAAGCCTTATGGTGAAACGCGTCAGCATGAGACTTCACTACCTTTATGTAGTCTGATGAACACACATCTTAACCAAGTTTTATAAATCAACTAAACCTTGTCTAGATTTTGTTTTGATGCTAAGTCAGCTGAGCTTCGTCTAGCATTCCCTTTTTGTGCACATCCTAATTAAATTTTAACTTTGTTAAACCAAAAACCTCTTTTTTTCCGGTTCCATCCTTCCCAACTTTAGTAGGCATTGAAACTAGATATCCATTTTTGAAAGCCCATACCAAATCAAACATGGCCTGGTTCCAGTATCCCCGTATATACTTTTCTGAACTTCCTTTTGCCAAGTTCAGAAAGGGGCACCAAAGGAGCCATTAGTGTGTGGAGCAAAAAGTGTACAAGAAAGTCAGGAAAAAGAAAAAACACAAGCAAATCAATAAATATAAAAATAAACAAAAAACAAAACAATGATGAGCACACACTAAATATGCTACAAGAAGAATAAAATATCAAACATGAACCTGCATTTTAAATACTCATTAATCGTAATGTGAAAAAAACGCCAAGCTTTCCCTGTCCCCATGCCGCGCTGTAACCTGCGGGAGTATCAGACTGCTGCCGCCTGTCCCTCACTGTGTCATCTGACTAATTATTATTTAAATTATATATTCTAGAATTACTATAATCTCGTTATCTAATCACATTAATTACTCCCCTATTAGAGAAGCTGATACTTGCAAGTCTATTTACACTGCGGCACCGGCACCCAAGCGGGAGTGAGAGGATGGAATGTCAACGTGGATAGGGGGGCAGTTGTGTGGGTGACCAAGGTGCAGCAGATGTGCAAAAAAAGAGAATTTGATGTGTGTATGTACAATGTATTATAGATTTAGTGGTAAAAAAAGAAGAAATATAAGATACATTGCAGCTCTATCTTCTGTAATGCTCATTGGGTTATTATGACCCAATAGTTCCATATTCTGCCCATTTATTCCCTAACTGGCCAGTAGCCAAATAAAGCTGCACTTGCCAAAGCCACCTTAGCAACGTTTATTTCTTAGTTTTCTGTTTAAGGTATGCTTTCTTTCTGTTTATATGTTACTAACCACCTGACCCCTCTCGTTTACTGTCTGGGTTGACCTCTACCTGACCATGATTCCGCTCAACCTCAATAGATACCTTACCTGGGTATTTTCATCCATGTATGACCTTTGGCTCTTATCCTGACCTGGAAGTTTTTCCACCCTTGGATAGCTTATCTGGCTATCATCACCAATGTATGACCTTTGGCTTTGACTCTGACTTGTCCTAGCCTAGCATTGTGGTTGACTTTATCTGAATCTGTTGGCTTCTGCTCCTCCACCAATCCTTATTCCCAAGATGCCATCCTTTGTGCAAGTCTGGGGGACAACCTTGTGCTGTGATGGTGCAACTGACTGAGGCGAGTGCTTGCCTATAGGTTAAGATTGTGGTGATATTGGAGGATTGGAGGAATAAGGATTGGTGGAGAACCAGGAGCCAGGAGCCAACAGATTCAGATGAAGTCAACCACAATGCTAACATAGGACAAGTGGTCATGGTCAGGTAGAGGTCAATCCAGGAAGTAGGCAAGGGGGGTCAGACGATTGGTAACATCGAAACAGCAATAAAGTGGCCCCTAAACAGCTAGGAAACTAACACTATCATGGGTAAGGTGAATTTGGCGAGTGCAGCTTTATTTGGCCACTGGTCTATCCAAAACATTGGGTTGTATGGTATCCTCCATGCTGACATCTCTTCATATTGATACAAATCTCATTCGGAATTCATTCAGAGTAGAAGGCTGGCACATCAATATGATGCTGTTCCCTTAGTATCCAATGAACAGACTGTGGGTGTGTTCTTGACCAACCTATGCCACTTGGCTGTAGAGGAGGTCAGGTACTCGGCCACATATACAGAATGTATTTTACCGGTATGTTTAGCTGATTACTTCAAGTCCAGCTTTATTACAAAGTACAGGTATCCATTTATCTATATTTCTGTGGCATCCCCCATTAACCATTACCAATCACCCAAGTGAATACGACTTATTATACACTAATGGGGATCACACCTTGGCTATATCCCGGGAATGAAGGACGGAGAGAAAAGATCAAAATGAGATCTATCGATTCAATTCACAGCAAATGTAAAGTCAAACGGCGATTAGATGAGCATGACTAGGCCCACCTCCTCCATTTATATATATAGTGGTGACCTTTCAGAGCTGAAATTTGGTTTTGTTTTGGAAGATCTCCCTCGTGATCTTGCATTCCCGTTATTTAGCAACACGGATGAAGCTGGTGATAAGGGTTCATTATTGTGACATTTAACACTTCATTATCCATGTGCAGGCACAGAGCTGTGTGTAGTCATGTGTGCAAATGTGCTATATTGCCCATCTGCATGAAAAATGAATGCTTTGGGATACATTCTAATAATAGAGCACCATAGAGATCAGAAGGGGAGAGGAGACCCTGGGGGTTGTGCCACTGAATAAAAAACTGGTTAAATAAGAATATTAATCACAGTGTCAGTTAGTATTACAAGTATTCATTTATATTTATTCTTCCTGTTGGTTGAATTTGATGAAATTGTAATTTGTAGCCTTTAACTATTTAAACAAACTGTAGTGAAAGGTGGGAAATTCCAAATGAGAAGATCAACATGAATAGATGTCTACACGGAGAATATTATACATTCGTACATTGTTTAGAGATAGGGAAGATGTAAACTTTCCAGCTCCTTGTATGACCTTGGCCATTGTTCGGCCAGTTAACAATATATTCCTTGTCTAGAGACAAGTCCCCCTCACCCTTAAGAGGTTAGTTGCACCATTACAGCATACAGTTGCCCCTGGGTTTTGAACAAACAATGGTGTCAGGACAAAAAGTTTTGGTGGAGATCTGGGAGCCAACAGGTTCAGATGCAGTGAGCTACAAGGCTAGGCAAGGACAAGTCAGAGTCAAACCCAAAGGTCATACATAGGTGATAAAAACAGGTAAGGTATCCATGGGTGGAAAACGTTTCAGGTCAGGATCAGAACAAAGGTTATACATGGATGACAATACCCTGGCGAGGTATCTATTGAGGTTGAGCAGAATCATGATCACGGCCAGGTAAAAGACAACCCAGACAGTGGGCAAGAGGGGTCAGATAGTACAAGGTTGGTAACAGAAACAGCAAGAGATCATACTCCAAGAAGCTTGGAAACTAGCACTGTCATAGGCAAGGTGGACTGGGCAGGTTCAACTTTATTTAGCAACTGGCCAGTCAGGGAACCTGGGGCAACTGGATCATCAATAAAAGTTATCTAGCTGCCGCAAATGAACTGGATCATAAATTTATAGAGTTTTAAGTAGGGCCTTCAAAGCGATGGGGGACATAGCCAACAGTGGTCTGCTGTGCAGAACTGACTTCGGGAGCTCATAGGGGCCCCAGCTGGAAGGTCCAGGGCCTTTGGGCAGTGGCACACTTTGCACCTCCCCCTGTGTCTGCTTCAAACCACTCCTGGCTGCTTGTAAACCCATCCATACACAGCACAACACCACTGGAGGCCAAACATATGGCTCATGCATGTACCTACTCATACCCAGTCAAGTCCGACAGTCAAGTCCCCCCAAATCATGGACAGTTGGGATATATGAAAAGGGACAGCCCCTCCAAATCAAGGACGGCTTGGAGTTGTAAGATACCTTCACTAAATACTACATACCAATATGATGAACAGAAGTCTAGGGATGTAGGTGCACATTTTAGTTTTTTTTTTTTTTTTGACTATCCATTTTACACTTTTCCAGTTTAATTGCTTTACACAATTAAGTAGTGTAACACATGCATATTGAATGTGCTAATTTCCCAAGCTTTTATTCAAGCAGTTCCGGTTTAAAATTGTGGATTCAGGCGCTGGTATCTTTCATTGCAAAGGGTTAGGAGTGAAGAGTTAAGTTTACATTAGGGAACGTTAGTGTGAATATTAGTAATAGGGTTACAAAAAAAGTGAGTGTTAGGGTTGGGGTCATAGGGTGGATTAATGTAGGAATTACAGTGGGGATCAGTGCTGGGGTTACAAGGAGGGTTATTGTGAGGGTTAGTGTTGGGATTATAGGGAGGGCCAGGCTGATAGAGAGTGTTAGTGTTAGAGTTACATGAATAGTATTAGAAACACAATGGGAGTTTTTGTTAGAACTACAGAAAGGGTTATGCAACCTGCAGCCCCCTATATCGCCTGCTGGCAGCACTGTGGTTTAGCATGCCTTGCATGTGTTTCTATCTACAACCAGCAGGTGGCTGGCTGCAGAGTGAGTCCCTGTTTACGCATGGAAGCACATTCAAGGCGTGCTAAACCACAGTGCAGCCAGCAGGTGACATAGGGAGCTGCAGGTTTCCTGACAGTAATAGGAACAGGGCTAGAATAGGATTTCAGAGGGCAAGTAGCCAGAGCACCAGCAAGGATTTAGGTTTACAGATACAAATAAATGCTAAGACAATGAGAGGCTTGTGAAACCAGAATATTTAGCCATACTAATAACAAGCTGCAGGTGTTGTCAAACCAGGAGGTGACTTTGCAGCAAGCCACCTGCTGGTTGCACATGGAAGCACATGCAAGGTCTATTAAACCACAGTGCCTCCAGCAGGCAACATAGAGATATGCAGGTATCCTGACAGTTAGTGTGAGCGTTACAGGAAGTTTCGGTGTTAGGAAAATATTAAAGTTTAATCTCATAGGATTATTATTGGGCTTTTAAAACAGCTTTTACTAGAGCTAGGACAGGTTCACTTCTGGCCTTCTCTGTTTGTGGCACTCCACATTTCCAAGCCCATTTATTTTTTCATGTATTTCCACACCAATTGGTCATTCATAATGTAAATAAAGTGTCCACGAACATCCCATCCGTCATCGTTTTCCTTCCATGTATTCTTTTACAGTATCACAATGCATCAACGAGCCCAGTGGTGTCTATGGTTTACAATGCGCAAAAATACGAATCGCCCTCCCGTGAGCGCTTCTGTCTCCTCCTGTACAAGCATGATATACGCTGGCTGGCGTTCAGTGGGCCAGATGGTGCTGGGATGGCTTTCTTGATTACATTTCCCATGGCAGAGCAAGGATGAAATTCAAGTTTTGAAACAATGGGCAATCTATCGGTCAGAGTATTATACTGGCTCCTACGTCTGTCCTCATTAAACGTTTACATCATCAAAAGTAAAATTATTCCCACTATTCCCAAGTAATTTTTTTTCATTGCTGACTGTACCAGCACTACCTCTGGGGGTTTCTCCGCTTGCTGAACACAATCTCCCTCATCTTCGAATCATCTTACTGCATTTAAATTATTGTGACAATAAATACATCGGAGTCTGTGGGATTTACAGGAGATGCCAGACATGTCAAATCCATGAAGAGATGGAAGGAGATTTAATAATAGGTGTAGAAAACGGCAAAAACCGTACAAGGCTGAGGATAATGAACTGGCACAGCATTTAGCTTCTAAAAATGTAAAGAACAAACTGGGCCAACAAGTAAAATCAAAATCAATTAGTTAATATTGTTACCCAGCAGACACTGGAATGGTGGTCGAAGAATTGTGGTCAGTGATAGAATTATTTGGTGAAGGGCTATCTGTGGAAGGATTGGTGTAGTTGAGCCCAATAGCAAAATCAATGAACAGGGCTCAATTCTCTAATCTCCAATCTGAAAAAAATGTCCATAGTGATTGATTAAATAGAGATGACATCAAAGATTGTTAATTCATGGAGAGATTTTTCTCCCCTGTTGGGGTAAATTGGACCATGTCCTATAATGTTTTTTTTTTACCTTCATCTGGATCAGCAGTGCATAAAGATTTCTATATTGAATTTTCAGGGATTTCTAGAATATTCATTTATTTCCTTGGTTGAACTCAATATATCTTTTTTCATAATGACTATGTTCCTGGGGCCCCCATGGACATTGGATGGTCTACTATGGTTTACACCTATTTGTGGAAGAATCAGAATTCCGTACGGATGCAAGACAAGTAAAGTATACCAAACAAAGTGAATAGTATCAAACATGCACATCAGTTTTAGACTTTGGAAAAGCCGGATTATTTGGTGTGAAGTAAAATGTCACCTGTGCCATGGCAAAAAGTGGTCTCGTAAAATGTTGTGAACAGTACAACAAATTAGGTGACCTCTCCAATGAAGCCATGGATAGTAGAACGGGTAGCAGCTGACAGGCTGAGTTCACATCTGTGCAGTGTACCCCCACACACATTACCGCACATGGTTTTGCACCCTATGGTAAAGCATTGGTGTGCTACAGTGCCAGTTATTCTGAATGGCACCCAACACACTTTGATATTGTGGTTGCATAGATGTGAACCCAGCCTATAACTAAGAAAGAAAAGGTTTTGGCTTGACATACACTTTCAAAGGTAAAGCTTAGTATACGCAGGTCAATTTCCAGGCAAGGTTTACAACTGTATGCTCACACTTATAACAAGTGCTGATGCTTTGCAATATCATTAAATTCTAAATGGCACCCAGGTGTACTTTTCATTCCAACCTGCAGTGCATTGCATCATCTTCCTATACGTTTTAGGTTGTTCAGGGATGTAAAGTAAGCTCAACAGCAGCCGTAAGCAACCAATTGATGGTTCTTGACGTTATCTGATTGGATGTGCTAGTAAATATTATTTAAAGAACTGTCAAGTGTGCAAATGATCAACCAAATCCAAGTGGAAGCTCCCATCTGTTGGAGAATCATCAGCATGAGAGTCTGGTGGTCAAGATTGATCACCAAACCAGTCAATGGAAGGCAAAAGTGGCAACAGATCTACTTCTGTGTTTATTAGGTCAAAGTCAATGGCGGACGTAGCCAACAGTAGGCCCTTATGTAGAAATGGTTGGGGATACACCTGTTGAACTGATTAAGGACCGCTGTGTGGACCCCTGTGAGGAGGGTCTCGGGCTTTCAGCCTCAAACTTTGAACCTCACTACGTCTACCCTTGGCCAAAGTGTTGAAGATGGCTAAAGGCAGTTTAGAAATAGGGTTAGGTGTGAAGGGCAACCTATCTACATCAAGATCTACCTTACAGGCTAACTTCTAACAGATTACAGAACTAACTCAATAGGATCAGATCCTTAAAAACCTGCAACCTTCCTCATGGGAAAGCCTCTGATTGGCGTAGAACACTTTTGACCTTCTAGCCACATGTTAGTCCCAGGTGTGAACTTGCTACGTTTTTATTTCCTAGGATTGATTTAAATAAAGCATCAAAGATGATCCGTCAGTATGTCAATTCCCATCCGAGCTATGAATCATTGTTGAAAAATAATCTCTGCATTGGGATTTTGACTTCAGGTTTCTCCTGTGACACCTAACTGGATTATTATGCTAATATACTGCTCATTAGCATAGTAGCCCCATACTCATTAATTCTCACTTGCCAAGTACTGGAGGTTACAGAGCACACAATTCTATTATTGCCCTGTAGCCATTCAATGTAGACCAATTCTAATTCATAGTGATATAGCAAGACATTTATGAAGTCCGGCCATTGCTGTGATTTATTCATTTTCAATATTTTGGGGATTAAAGTGGACCTAGCAGTATATTTTTTCAAGTTACATGCAGCATGGTCTGTTATATGAAAGATCAACTCTTCCTGGTATGTATTGGCCTCCATAGAGATCAGTCTTTTTATTTTCTTTTATCTGCAGAATGTCAGATCCATCCATGGTTGATCATCATTCAAGGTCAGGAATGGAGATCAGCTCAGAGATGACACAATCGTGCAAATCCTGAAGATTTGTCCCTGCTCTCTCCATGACTTGCTGGGAAGTGGCGGTATACTGTCTGAGAAACATTTAGCGGTATCCAGAACACAAACATTTTACATTGGTCAGAATTACACCATCAGTTATGTGTAAGAGCAAATCTGCCTGGTATGCATTGGCCTCCATAGAGATCACAGTCCTCCCCTAATGATGTCTTCATCTGCTGTTATCTACAGAAGGTCAGATCCATCCTTGGTTGGACATCATTTAAGGTCACCTACTTCCGGAAGGGAGATTCCAGCTCAGAGATGACGCATTCATGCAAATCCTAAAGATTAGCCCCGCTGCAGCTTCTCCTAATGACTTGCTGGAAAGTGGCGGTACTATATACGATACTATATACTATACTCATGATGATGCCTTCATCTACTTTTATCTACAGAAAGTCAGATTCATCCTTGGTTGGTCACCATTCAAGGTCACCATCTACTTCTAGCTCAGAGATTACACAATCATGGAAATCCTAAAGATTTGCCCCTGCTGCAGCCACCCTCCATGACATGCTGAAAAGTGGTGGAAAACTGATTATCAGCACACAGAACAAAACAATTCTGACTTGGATTGAATCCAATCAAATTATTGAAATTCATATTCTTTTATTGAGCTGTACTATACCAGACTTTCTGATTCTGGTCATATTTCTTGACCAAAGACAGATTTACAGATGGGCTGATTATTTTTGACAGGTAAAACTTGGCTTAACCAATCTGGCTGCTAGATGATGATAGCTGTCTCCATGTGACGACCTACTATAATACAATCAAAGCAATGTCCGAACAAAATTTAGATTTCTCAAATTCTGATCTGAGGTCAGAATAGCTGTGATCACGGTTAGAATTGGAAGTATACCGACCACTACTAATGATCCTTGATGAAAGAAGGAGACTTAGGAAATGCTTCCTCCTGCATGCAGCAGAACAATGACCTCATCAAGAAAAAAAAAGTATTTTTCCTGAAGCTCAAGGACTACTTTTTAGGCATAGACATTTTATTATTGCTTCTCCATATTAAAAAAAAAACTCAGAAATGTATTTTTGGGGACTTTAGGTATCTGAATGGTTTAATTTAAGTGAAGGATAAAGTAGTACAAAAGTGTCAATGGCTAATTATAATGGATGTGATAAAAAGGCTTTAAGGTGATAAATCTCTTGTGAAATGCATCCATAGTATGTGTTAATTTGCCTTAAAAAACAACATATGTCACCGATTCAAGAGGAGAATATGGGATTTGAGGTTAGATTAGTGTTAGGCATTGAACTCAACTATAAACCTACCCAGTGTGGGGTGATATGTTGCTGACAACAGGTGCTGACCAGGACACCAGAACAGGCAGAAAAAGTCCCTTTTACAAGGTCGTCACATTCAGTTTTCAGCAGCCTGGGGTGATTGGAAGCTATGAATGCCGCAGCAAACTGTCACCCGGCGGATCAGCGGATTATGTGAGATTTACATCAGCAAGGACAAAAAATTCTGCAGCTTTATACATCTCTTTTCATCAGTCTCTGTTATTGTCAGTTATACTTAGTGTTGGTTGAACATGTTTGGGATGGGTTCATGCCAGGTTCAATGCAATCCCTATTGAAGTCTATGGGGTTGAATTTGGGCTGTTCACTTAGCAAAGTGATTAGTGACACTGCAAGGAGATGAAGCATTGATGACTTTATTAATCACATGATTTTCTAACAAATATCATGTTTTGTTTATTTCCTCGCACATGGTTTGGTAGACTTTGCAAACAGGGAGGGATTTATACTTTTTGCTCCCCTAGGCCAGATAGCTTGTGCTGCCCACCTCCCAACAAACAACAGACACACACAATAAAAACTGTTTAAATAGAACAAAAGAGAGGGAGAGGGGAATGGAGGAGAAGAGAAGACAGAGGAATTATGGAGAAAGGAGAGAGAGGGAGATAGAGGACAGAAAAGTGAGAGAGACAATGTGAGGGAAGGAGGGAGAGAGAGCAGAGATAGAAGAGAGAGGAGGAAGAAATGAAAAAGGGAGGAAAGAGAATTGAGAGAGGTGAAGAGAGAGCAAGAGAGCAGAGAGGGAAAAAAAAAACATACAAGGGGAAGGAGAGGGCAGAGAGAGTAAAGAGAGAGAGGGTAAAGAGAGAGAGGCTGAGAAGGAGGAAAGAAGGTAGAGAGTGAGGGTAAAAAAAAAGAGACTGCAATAAAGATGGCTTAGCGGGAAGGAGGGAAAGGATGGAGAAAAGGGAGAGAGATGTAGAGGGGAGAAAAGAGAGAGAGGGGAGAGTGAGACCATTAGAGTGAGACGGGAGTGGAGGCAGGAAGAGAGAGAGGGCAGAGAGACAGAGAGAGAAGAGGGAAAAGAGAGAAATATGTAAGAGACCAGAGCAGAGAGGGGGGCAGGAGAGAGAGAGGGCGAGGGCAAAGAGACAGACGGAGAGGATGGAAAAGAGGAAGAAGGGAAGAGACAGAGAGAGAGAAGGGAAAAGAGAGAAATATGTAAGAGACAGAGGAGAGAGGGGGGCAGGAGAGAGAGAGGGCGAGGGCAAAGAGACAGACGGAGAGGACAGAAAAAAGGAAGAGGGGAAGAGACAGAGAGAGAGGAGGGAAAAGAGAGAAATATGTAAGTGACAGAGGAGAGAGGGGGCAGGAGAGAGAGAGAATAAGAGGCGAGAGTGATGGAAGGGAAGATAGAATGGGGAAAGAGAGTGTAGTGGGGGATAGAGAAGGAGGAAGGTAGTGGAGTGAGAGAGGAAGGGAGACATAGAAACATGGGCTAAAGAAACGGAGAATGGAATAGAGAAGAGAGACAAATGTTACCCTGCACAGATCTCTGCGCTGTATGTGACCTCAGTATATTCTCTTTCACTTTGTGTTTCTTGGTTCTATAGAACTGGTCAGTAAGCAGCAGTGGGCTCCAGTTGCACACATGTTGTAATGCCGTCCCTTAGTGGCCATTCCGCCCTAGGCCAAAGCCTAGGTGGCCTGGTGGAAAATCGGACCCTGATTGCAAAGAAAATTTGAATCAATGTTAACTAATCTAGAGGAAGTAGCCTGTGCAGAGTGATCATTCACTTTGCTAAGTGAATAGCTTAATTCAGAAGAATCCTGCAATCCTTCATCAGATAACAAGGTGACAACCCAACAGCACTATTAGGTCGACAGGCGCAGAATGTTGTCATCAAAAAATGCCCGAATATAGGGCTTCTTCATGGCAAGATCACCAGGTATTACGTAAAAAAAATTGGAAATGAGGTGTTGAGGCTCACCTAGGATTGTGTGATGGGCCCACGTCTACTCAATCTGCTTATCGTTAGCATATAAATATTATACAGTATATGCACGAGTCTATTTGTTTTTGTAACGTTTCACTTGAAACATATTGCAACTGTTACACTCCCATGCTGTATTTACATTTTTATATATATCTAGTGAATAAAACATAATCCTTCAAGTGCTTGTGCGCCATTCCTGTTCTCCATGCAATATGGCTTCGGAAATCTTTTCTTAAGCCATATGTCATTTCTTCGCACCAAACGGCATCAATTTAAAAAAAAAAAAAAGCAATTACGTCCCGGTCCATAACGCAACGCTGTGACCTCACCGTCGACGTTTATGCAGCGCTGGGGCAATGGCGATCTTGCTGCGAAGATCCCACGTCTGTATTTGCATTTGTGTTTGTGCAATATTTATGTGTTTTAAACAGATTGAATAAAACTGATATATGGTTGGATTCGGGGAGAGCGGCTGGATTGTATGTTGCACTTGGGACATTATTCATAGGCTGCTGCAATATGCCACCGCTAGAAAGGGAAAAAAAAAAAATTCTGCGAAGACGAATTAACATGTTTATCACTTAGTCCTATTTTCAGCGTCTGGCTAGAGCGATGCGTAATATTGGATGTGTGCGCATCTGCAGAAATGGGGAGGTAGGAAATAGAAGTGTAAATAGATTTGGGGGTAAATGGAAAGGTAGGGGGCATAATATAATTATACCTTATATAATTATCTATATATTAAGGGAAAATGATGTTCCCTATTCACTTACCTGACTTGACTACCTACCTTGTCATTCACCTAAATGGTACAATTGGAACACAATCTGACTTCAAAGCTGCCGAAAAACTTTATAAAAGCCCAGCTATTGGACAAGTGGGGCCCGTCTGTGCCTCGTTTTGCCCATCAATGGGTTTTCCAATTTTTATTTTGCTCTATGCTTAGCTAGATCTTTGCAAGCTGGTCATGTGATATGCAAGGTCCTCATTGGATCTTCTGGCGATCTCTGATAATGTAGGGGCGATACTCTGTAATTACAGGACACCTTTTCGGAGACAGGTCCATGACTCCCTAGGCTCACAATAAGTCCTGAATGACCTTGGGTGTTATTCAACCTGGAATATGAAGGACATCTTGTGGTTAAAAAAAGATACTGCAGAAGACAGCACCAAAGAGGAGGTGTGTATGGTATCCTGAGCTACTTCTTTGCTTTTAAATACAAAAAAATAGCAATAAGAATTCCAATGTGCAGCTGTTATGTGCATGCTTTTATCAGACCTGTTGAAATAAAAGATACAGTACAAAAATCCTGTGTGGTGGAATGTGTTTTTTAAAACTCTGTATGTAACCCCTAGCCATATCATTAATGTTCACATCAGCAACAACAAATTGCATGATTTAATAATATAATAAAAATGCACCCCTTCCTTGCTATTTCCCAACTCCCTGCCTAGGAAGCTCAGGTCACATGGTAGGACATGGGAATGGGAAATAAAAGTCTAAAAATCTTAAAAATTATCATTACATTTTTTTATTAGAGATACCTTTTTAAATATTATTTTCATAAACTTGTTAAATTTATATATATATAATAATTTGTTTCTTTTATCATAGTTCTAAAATAAATGTACGAATTTATGGTATTCAATGCATATGGAATTGTTCATAGAAATAAAAAATTGCATCAGCGTTCCAACCCAAGGCCCTTCGCTGTATGGCATAAAGCCTGAACATTGGCCCAGGGTGGTAGGGAAGTGGTTAAGGCCTCCGCGTTGCTGGCTCATGAATAAATGATTGGAATGATAATGGCACGCCTGGCAGGGCAGTGTGCATGCAGGGGAGGAGGGGGGCACCCAGTGTCACTGCCCACACTTCATCTGTTGTGTATAGGAACGCAAGGCTTTGGCAGGACAGGCAGTGCCAGGGAGGGAGGATTGCTCAGCCATTACCCACCGTGCACTGCTGCAGCGTATAAATAGTGTAGGCAATGCATCAGCTCACTTTCTCGGCTGACAGATGCTTAAAGGAATGAAGAGGGGGAGATATGCGGGTCAGCAGGGAGCCCCTAGCCATCAATCTGCCTGTCTTATGGGCCATTCAATATGGAACCTCTCCTAAAGAGAACCTGTCTTATAGAGGCTAATGCTGGAGTAATATCCAGCGTGTCCCTTTAAAATGCTCCGTAAAAGCATCAGTGCCTAGGAACCTACCCAACCTATTAAAATCTGAATCAAGACGGCTTCCTGGGTTTGGCTTGGTGTTAGCCTCTGTATAACAGAGCTCAGACTGTTACGGGGAGAGCAGTAGAATAAGCCAATCAGTTACACAGACATGGTCTTGTGTTGTCACCACCAGCCATGAGAAATCCCACGCTGGAGTGCGTATGGACAGGAAAAGGCTGCAAATGAGCTGCAGAAGATCAACATAACTAAAATTAAACAAAGGACAAAAACATATTAATAAAACAAATTTGTTTTAATGGCCACAGTTACCATATTGGCCCACCTATAGAGAAACATCAGAACAATGGCGGCATTATTACGTAAATTACACACATTTTCAGGTACCCCCATTGAAAAAACAACTACTTTTCAGTCCCATTGTTACTTTTATAATGCCACTTACATACAGATATGTTCACCACCATTTTATGGGTCAATTGTGTTTCCCCAATTGAAATGACATGGGCCACAATGGAGATCATAGCGTTAGATATTTTGGAAGTGAAGAATGCCCCCTGGTAAATACCCCTTTAGCCACTTGGATAAAGGCCACTCTGGTCAAGTGAATGTTTCTTCTAATCACCACTCTGTAGGTGTGATGGTTCCTCTATTCTCCATTCTTAGACTATGATCAGATTGGTGTTTGTCTACCATGAGATTAACCTCTCCTTGGCACCCATTTTCCACCCCTTGGCACCCAAGAATGTGCAACAGTGTCTTTGATGAATTAATGGAAATCTATGGAAGCGGATTGAGTGGCCAACAGCCTTAAGACGTCACATGACGCTTCTCCAAAACCGCCTATCACCTGTTACAGTTAGGTTTATTGATAACCAGGGCTTTGGGGTGGTTGCAGACTGGTTGAAGGTGGTGAACCACAGAATTCCGGCTATGGAACACCACCATGAGTCTAAGAAACCAAAAAGCCAATTCTCGCTTGGCTTCATCAAAGTAGCAATCAGATTTCCAAAAATGGAGGACAAAAAAATGAAGCACTTCTCCATTTTCTTTCAAAAAAGCCCCTTTGGGTTACCATTTACTTTTGGCGGTTGGATTTGCCCTGAATGCCCAGAATACTGATATGCCACATACAGGCAGGAAGAAGTTAAAGCCCAATTAGTGACACCATCCATTTAACAACCGGCACGGCTCCTCGTTGTTAAGGTTTTACGGCGGTGGCCATTATATTAAACGTTTTGGACGGCTTCTGCTTGGCCAGCTACCATCTCCTGCCTGAATTTTTACCTTTCCGATGTGACCCGCTGAGCGCCCGCCGACCGCGTGTACCTGCTCCTTGTGCAAACGGCTGCCAGCAGGACTTGGCTACGCCAGGCTGCTCAACAGATGCTAACACAGATCTGTAGGTTTCATCGACATCTAGCAAACACGGCAATACCGCTATGTAATTCTGTACACCAGCAACACACAAACAAGAGTCCGTCATGCGTTGCCAGGATAAAACGGTTCAATTTGCATATCATGCAAAAGCCAAGACATTTCATCTTAGTTCTTCTGGTATTAAAGTAGAATGAGATGTGTTGGTGGGGACCAAGAGTCCTAAAGGGATTTTCTGCTGTAATCCCCTCTTCAACTTCTTTGTAAAGGCTCGCTGGGCAAAAATAAAGATGTCCCACCCCTAGCTTCCACCCCCATCTAACAAACTTCCAATAGGTTTTGGCTAGTAGCCAGATATACTCATCTACATCCACCTTCTAGTTCCATTGCCAGAGCCCCTTCCAGTTGTGGAGGACCAATGACCCAGTCATGAAAATTGTCCACCCTGGTTGTTCCATGTTAGTCTATTGTGATAACGTCACACCTATCTGGATGACAAGAGGACCCCACCACTGAACAGCCAATAGCAGGAGTCTATATCATGCAAGCTATGACTTGGATGTTCAAAGAAGAACCCATGAAGACGGAAGACTTAGGTGGGAGTGTCATGTGACCACAAATGGCTTTAGGCTGTTGGGAGATAGGTGCGTTGGGGGGTTGGTTATATTCCAGTCCCATTCCACCTTAATACTATCTTACATTTTGAATCTTGAGTCACCTAAAGGTTCTCTTATCTTTGGACTCTCCAACCACAAGGTCTCTAATTGTTGTGGGTGTTCCCACCCAACCAATGGGAGTTCCCAATCCTGCTGCATACGCAATATCAAAAAATTACCTATAACATTTAATAGGGATCGGTGACAACTTTACAATGGCAGTTTTGGCACTTCCCATCCTGGGTAACCACCCTTACGTACCGGTATACATGGAGGCAACCATGGGTTGTCCTACAGGCTGGTCTATAAACATGGCTTCCACTTCTAATCACCATGTCATGGGTTGGGGAGGTGGTTAGTTTACACAAGGAAGATAACATTGCTTCAGATCAGCACACAAGAAATTTCAAGGAAACTGATATTCTGGCTAATAATCTGTTGTGGGTTTACCAAAAAGATCCTCTACATTTATAGATATACATCCATACAATCCCTTTAACAATGGAAGGCTTAGATATCAGCGCTCTCCTTTAAATTAAGCCTGAAGTTGGTGGGCCCGGTTCCTGCCCACATCCTGGCATCAATATGGCCATAAAAAGCTATCTGTTCCCTGAGCTCCCCGCACTTACCTCAGCCATGTCACTTGGAGGATTCACGGTCGCATCAGCCACTTGCTTTATGTTCACCCTTCTATAAAAGAGCAGAGTAAATAAGGAAACATTAAGATGGAAGTGGCCTCTTGTGGTTAACCCAGCTGCTGAATTATGGATGAAAGGTCCCAGAGGCCGAGCATGAGTTAAAGATGTGCCACTGGGCCCGTGACCGCTGTGACCTCGCAGATGTGCGAGCAAGTGGCGTTCTGTAAACTGACCGCCAATTAGACTGTTAGCTCTGTGGATTAGGCAGAAGGTTGTGCTCATAGCCCTTCCCCGGTGGCCACTTGGCAGCCAGCAATCAGCGGTGATGTTATAGATGTAGAAATACATACAATGCATATGTGTGTGTCAGTATGTTAGACAGTTTGATAAATTGGATCGGGGATTTCAAGACAAAAAAGATATATGTAATGTATGTTTGTTTTTTGCAAAAGCTTTACAAAGCTGTTCTAAGCATTTATATAAAATAATTGTGTGTTGACCAAAGGTGAAGTTTAGCAATTTGGCAAAGATTTTCTTTAAATCTCCACCTATCTTTCCTCTATTTCTCTTCTTTCCATGCTCCTCTCTCTTTCACTATCTCTGTTTCTCACTCTTTTTGTTTCTTTCTCTCTTTTCATCACCGTCTTTCTATTTCTCTATCCCAAACCTTTCTTTTTCTCCATCTCTCTTTCTATTTTCACCATCTCTTCCCCTTCTCCTTCCATATCCCCCCAAATCCCCTTCCGCTCATTTATTCTCACACTCTGTTTCTCCCCTATTCTCTCCCATTCTTGTTCTCTCTCTCTTTGTCCCTCTTTTTCACTCCTTCTCTCTCATTCTCTTTCTCTGTTTCACCCTTTTTCTTTAGCCCCCCCATCTCACCTTCCCCCTCTTTCATTTTTACACTCTCTGGTTATCCCCCAATCTCTTTCTCTCTCTCTCTCATTTTTGTTTCTCTTCCTCCTTTATTCCTTCTCATCCTTCTTACTTTGTTTTATCTCTCCCATCTCTCTCTCTCTTTCTCTCCCATTCCCCCTTCTCTCTCTCTGTCTCTCTCTCTCCCTCTCTCGCTCACTCTCTCCCACTTTACCCCTTCTCTCTCTTTCTCTCCTATTCCCCCCTTTCTCTCTCTCTCTCTCTCTCTTTCTCTCTCTCTCCCTCTCTCACTCACACACTCTCTCTCTCATTCTCTCTCTCTCTCTCTCTCCCTCTCTCGCTTACTCTCTCCCACTCTCCCCCTTCTCTCTCATTCTCTCCCATTCCCCCCTTCTCTCTCTCTCCCTCTCTCTCTTTCTCTCTGCCTCTCTCGCCCACTCTCTCCCACTTTCCCCATTCTCTCTCTTTCTCTCCCCTCTTCTCTCTCTCTCTCTCTCTCTCCCCCCCCCCCTCTCTCTCTCTCTCTCTCTCAGTTGGAAGTGTTCGGAGCTGTGCACTCTTGCAGAGGCTGCATCGCTGAACCTGAAGAAAGGTACAAGACACGGCTGGTGGAAAAGTGAATATAATATTTCTTCTATTCAGACTTTTATTTATCTTTCAGACAACAAAAAAGATTGCCAACAGCACATTGGGACAGAGCAGATTCACTATAAGTCAGAAGTTTGCGGGTAACTGACCAGCACACCATCACAAGCTTGTTGGATATCCCATTCCAAACCCATGACCATTATTATGGAGTGGAGACCACCTTGGAGGACACATTAACCTCTGCTCTTCGAGGAAGGATCTCCACATGATCTTGAAGGGTGTCTATGGGATATGCTACCTATTTAGCTAAAGAAGCATTTGTAGGGTCAGGATGTTGGATGAAGAGACCAATTAGCATTTAGATTCATCCCAAATGTATTTCGTAGGGTTGAAGTCTGGGCTACCTAAGTTCCCCCACACCAAACTGGACAGCCCCATTCTTTTTGAGTTGGATTGTGATTCTGAAGTTTCCACAAACTGTTGGCCATATATTATGAAAGATGACCAGTGTGATGAGTTTAGAACTGGAAATTAGTTGTAGATGGTCAACATTGAGAAAGCAAAACAATAAATAGTCCTCGAAATCTCACTAATCGCTGATAATAGATCCTAAGCATCCAACATGGAAAAGGTGGGAATAACATTATCCACCTAATCCTCCAATACACAAAATACAATTAAAACCAATTAATATTGCATATAGCACAAACACCATGAGTCCCCGCAGAACGTGAATGGAGGATAAAATAAAACCGAATGCTCACAAGCAGGTACGTGGAGAAGCATTTATACGTGCACACCACAATGGATACTGTTTCAAATGCAGATATCAAAGTATTGAACTGCAGACAAACTTTTAAAATGAAAAATGAGAAGCAGCAGACTGATGAGCTCATCTGTCATTCTCTCTACTCTCTTCTCTTATATTTGTGCCACTTTGTCCTTCCCTACTCTAAGTTCTGCTGTACAAGGGATTGCAAGAAACTAATGCCAAGACTGATCTAGGTAGTTACACTGCTTGCATTTCAAGAGGACCTTCCATTATATTAAAGGTCTGCTTATCTGACCCCATCCTAAATCTCCTATTACAATGAAGTTATTACATTCTATAACTCCTTCTTCCGCCCATGGTACCAGGTAGTCAGGGAAGATATGCCCATGGTGTTAGGTAGTCAGGGAAGACGTCAATTTTCTTATAGGAAGATTCCTGTAAAACATGGCCTAATTCTTGGAAATAAATTGGATTGGCTTTCTTGATTTCTCTTGGTGATAAAGAAGATGGGTATACGTTAGGTACAAAATCTAAGTTTTTACTTTCACCAACCATTATTAGCCAATGGGAACACTGCCCGCCGTGTACTAATATAGCTGACCAGGAGGCAGGTTGCTAATGTAAAGAGCAAGCTGTGTTCCCACTGGTTGGTGTTTTTTTGGGGCAGTGCCACGCCTAACAACCACTGACCAATGGGTACATCAACAGCTTTTCACATTAACAACTGGCAGATGAACTACTGGCTGCATTCACCCAAATGGGTTGACAGCAAATTGGTTTGCAAATGTTCACAAACGTGAGTGGGTTCACCCATCAATATTCCCAAAACACCACAAAAGGAACCATAGGCTGTTTTTGACTTTATCTGCCTCCGCTGTTCCTTGAGCATCCCTATTCATGGACTGCTATTGAATAAGGCTGATTATCTGCAAAACAAACCCCTTTTGTCCCCAATATAATATTGCATTTTATTTTGCAGAACATATTTTTTTGAATTGTAGTTCCTTCGCTGATGCGACATCCTCCACAAAGACATAACAAATCCTGACGCGATAATAGAATAATATTCTTACCATTTAAATAACTGTCGTAACAAAGCCCTTTCAGAAGCCAGAACATTGGACGATGTCAAGATAACGATGAAAATATCCCCTGTTGCATCCGGCACATTAGCTGTAAGTGGTGCCTGGATCATTTCAAGTGGCCTAAGAGTCATAATATAAATGTGTTGTTCTCTCAACCAATTTATTAAGAATTTCATCCCCTTGGACACAGAAAGTTATAAGGACACAAACATTCCATTGCAAACTGGTGGGAAGGTTGTTGTTCTCCTCTCAGTGCTAATCCAACTGCTTGTTGATGTTCTTGTTTTTAACTCAAGAGAAAATATGACTCAAATACTTGAATGCTGATGAAGACGTCTTCATAGGAAATATCTCTGAAAAACAAGAGACTGATTTGATTTATTGAGTCCGCGGAGGTGATGGAAACTTTTGGCTTTGGAGGGAAAGTTTTTGTTGGGCTGTGCAGCATCAGATATTGGGATGATCTATAGAAATATAGAAGAGGGGAAGGAATGGAGGTGGAGACCTGAATGGTGAGGACCTAAAATAGTCCTCCCAAAACTAGTATTTCCATGTTGAGTAGATGTTGGGGAGTTAAAGCAGAATTGGGGCCAAAGACAAAAATATTTAAATGAATGGAACTTTTGAGGCACATGCTCTGGATACATGTACTATTTAGTTTACAAAAAATAGAATAAATATAAACTTTATTACATAATTAACAATACATAAATAGTTTAAACCATACATATATTTAATTAATTAAATCCGAATTTCAGATCTGGGGAAGCTGTATACACTTTAAGGATTATCCAGGCTAAAGTCTCACTTGTGTCCTAAAGAAGTGGACATATAGCTTCCATGAAACGTGTTGATGTTCGATGTCGATGGTCGATGTCGATGGTTGATGTATGAACTTTCTTTGTCACTGTTTTTTGCTATGAGCAATTTGATTTCAATTAATCATATATGTGTATGATTTTAACTATTTTTGTTTTGTTGATTATGTAATAAAGTATATTATTTTTTTGTAAACTAAATGGTATATTTATCCAGAGCATGTGACTCAGAAGTCTCAATTTAGCTTTTTGCTTTTTTGAATATTTGTATTTAGGGATGTGGCACTTTTTTTCTATAGAATAAATAGCGGGGAGACTATGAACCATATTTAAATATTTACCGTAAATTGTCCTTTCTCAACCTTTTTACATTCAGGAACTCTTGAACTACCTACCATGTCCCAGGGAGCCTCTACCAATTTTTTTTAAATGCCCAGTTTACTATACATTGGCCTGGTGGTCAATGGGATGATTGCCTCTATATTTCTGGCCAGGGAAGAATGGAATCCATAAAGAAACTCAAATGGATCATTGGTCTCAGTAGTAACTGACCTGAGAGGCACAAATTGCTAAAGAAACATTTGGTGACTTCTGGAGGAACCTTGGGGTTCTGCAGAATTCTGGTTGGGAAACACTGCCCTAAACTTTATGTCTAGGACGTGAATAACCTCCCTCCAGCTACTCCCCTTTAACCTCTGGATTTTGTTTTTTAGTTTTGTTTTTGTTTAGTTTTTATATTTTACTTAATTATAGCTCAACCTGGCATTTCTTCCTGGTCTTCTCCCTTCTTCTGGTTACATTCTGGTGAGGTGTTTTCTTGAGTTTTGATGACACTGCCTGTTTTACATGGTCATCTCCTATTAGCTGTTAGGGGTTCTCAGAAGATGGTGCCAGCAAGAGGAGACAAGCAGGGACCGGCTAGTGCAGGGACTGGCTAGTGCAAGTGCAGGCACCTCTGCAAGGTGATGTAATAGGTTAGAGATTGGTGAGCACATTAAGTGGGAGATTTTCATTTTTCGTCCAGATTAGCTTTAATTTGAAAAATTTCCCTTTGCTTTTACCCTTTTAGCATCTCTTTACCCACTTCTTGCAATCCCAGGTATAACCTGCTGTGGTCATTCTGAGGTTCCTTCACCAGCCTTGCACTCCAGAAATGATCCTTCTTGATTATGTTTCCAGTGAAAGATGAACAAACTAGCCCTGAACACACAAAGCTGTTCTTTTCTATGGAGAAGGGAGAGGGGTGGTGAGCAAGGACCACCCTGCTGTGCTCGCCTGAAATTGTGGAATGAATTGTGGAATGACATCGGGGGACCACTGTATTCTTGTCAAATTGTATACAGCACTCCCCTAACTATTATCTGACATATCCAAAGCTTTATATTGAAGCTCCAATGATCACAAAATCTCTGCTCTCCATTGTGACCTATGGCGTTGGCCACCACCAAAGTGTCATGGTGTTCAGCAATGTGGCATCCAGTCTGCAAGTGAAGAAACCTTGAATCCGATTTTGTGGCTGTGAGTCAATTCATAAAGATTTTAACATTTCTAATCTAACGGTAGTATTTGTGAGATCATTTCATAGCTCATATATCATGATAGCCACAAACATCAGTCTACACCTGCACGTGTATCCAAATCTAATCTAAACATCAAGCAAAAATGGAAAACATTTGTAAACCAAATGGTGCATATCACTTCCAGTAAACAGGTGGTTAATGGTGTCTGTCTCTAATGCAGACTAGTCAGACCATTAAAGGTAATCCATAATGTATTTTTGGTAATACGCATATTTTATGGATGGTAATGCACAGCGCTGTAGTTTATAGCAGGTATGTCAGTCAATATTTCTCAAATGGTTGTTTACTATTATTCACAACATGAGGGATACGGAAGGATTTTTGCAGCGATCCCGTACCTATTACAATGTAAGAATCAAATTATTCTGCCATAATTTCCAGTATTTCTTTTTTTTTGTTTTACAGCATATGACACAACCTCCCAAAATCAAGGACATAAAGTCAAATCAATGATTTGTAAAAGACTAAATGTGAAGTTTTTGACTCTTGATTTCTGGTCTCGGTGTGGCCCGTTTGTTTGCAAACCTTACATCTTTTAAACCTCCATGTAATTCTGCCTATGGAAGGTAGTAGAAGGTGCCCAAAATAGTATTGTTGGTTGAACTAGAGATAATGATGGACATAACTCCGCATTGTTTAACATTTGTGCGGATTTAGGAGGTCTTTGGAGCTTTGGATGGGTTGGGGGTCGATTTTTTAAAATTGGGGAACTTCTTGGAAAAACCTTCAGGTCTTCAGGTAACCCTGGCTATAATTACTTTATCCATATCACTGTAAATTAGTGTTGTGGCTATTGGGAAGAATACTTCTTACATTGATGACCATTGGGAAAATGTCACCCTTACAGATAGCCAAAAATATCATTGGTATCTTTTAAACTGACCTGGGATACTCAAATTGCCCATTGCTCAACGGACCCCTAAGAAACTCTTGAGAAACCCTAGGGTACCATGGAACCCTGGTTGAGAAACACTGGCTTAGAGTGTAGAATGTATGCAACCACCAACAATTACCTTCTTCTGTTTGCTCCATTTTGATCAGTTTAATACACCATTGAACATAATTTGATATATTTGATATAATTAGTCTACTTTGACTCTGAATCTGTCTTACCCTGCAGCTCCTACACAGGAGTCAGGTCATCCCTGCATGGCCAAGATGACTGTAGATTGAAACCAAAAGGAGAAGCCAGAATAGAAGAAGATGGCGGTGCCCAAAAAGGAATAGGGGCAGATAGGATTCTTTTATTGCAGATGGGATACTTTTTGAATAAAGAGTTTAGTTCGGCTTTAACAACAAGTCAAACTTTGTATTGATATTGTATTGATTAATACAGAATTGCCATCATTTGTCTTGTATCTCTTTCTGGATTTAGGTTTTAAATATAGAAGCCAGTTTTTGTAAAAATAAAATATTTTTTTCAGAAGTCTGACGGTTAATAGTTTCCATTTTTCATATTTCATATACGAGCACTCGTTGCAAATTTCCCTATTAATGGCACAGTACAAAATGGCCGGACAGTCGCTCTGAGCACCGAGCTCATTTCTCCCAAACTGAGCCGGGGACACAGAAAGATAATAGACAAAGTAAAGTTTTCAGTCTCCGAGGTGCGAGAGTGACAATGAATCTATGAATTCGTCCTTCCTGTCAGATAGAATTATCGTTACAGAAATAAAGCTCTGACCTATTACCAGTCCAGATTGTGCAATTCACAATGGAGTGATTTAACCGCGGTAGCAAATTGAAGGAACAGTCCAGCGCCGGATCGACGGTGCTTCATTTTACCACAGCGAGCATTGTCATAAAGAGACAACAAAAGCTGCCACCTCCACGCATATGTCTGGCGACAACGGGGTAACGGTCTTAATTGTCCATAAAGTCAATTAATTTGGTTTATTGCTCTTTAATTGAGTCCCTCTGTGAAGGATTGCAGAGAATCACAATAGGGTTTAAATACTATTTACTTTGGTTAAAATCTTTGGATTTAATATATAAAAGGTCCACTAAACAATTTCAAAATAGCGTATTTCATATAAAAGCAATATTAATAGTCCTCACCAATCCAAATGTTCCTACAATTGCACATAGGATTAAATAGATGAAAGTCAGTGGTGGGCGTAGCCAACAGTGGGTCCTTGTGCAATATTTAGTTGGGGTTCCCCCTTCACTGAACTGACTTTGGGCCCTTTCTCCTTAAGGAGGGTCTGGGGCCCTCGTATAATGGAACACTTTCCCTTTGGTCGCCCCTGCTGACAGGTATTTAAAAACTGAACCCCAGAATGTACACTCACTTTATTAGGTCAACAATCCAGTTGGCCATTTTTTACCAAGAGGTAACAGATTTTAGTTCCAAGTTCATTTCGATCTAAGAATTTCTGGGAGAAAAGGGGTTGAATTTTCACAGCCCACTTTACACTCATTCAGCTACTTGTTAATGTAAACATCAAGCCAGCCAATCACATGGCAAATCAAACATAGCAAATCAACTTATATAGGCATGTAAACATTGTCAAGAAGACCCGTTAAAGTTCAAACTAAACATCAGTATTGAGAATAAAAAGTTTTTTTACGTAGTAGAAATAATAGTGTATAAGTGTAAAATTAGTGTTTTCGACTTTGAACGTTGAATGGTTATTGGAATCAGTGATTCAGAAGGCAGAGGATCAGAACACAAACTGGCAAGCTAAATATATTACAGTCATGCTCGCCCAGGGTTCTTCAAGAGGTCTTCATAGTTCTGGGGCCAACACCACTTGGTAGAGCCAGCTGCATGAATAAAATTATGTTTTTAGTTGACTACAAGGATGGTATGCTTGGTACTATTGTAATCTTGGTCTGGATAGGCTATAGCAGCAGGTGACCACACCGGGTGCCAATACTGTTAGCTAAAAAGAAGTACCTGAGGCTACAATTCACATGGTTTCACCAAAATTGGACATGTGAAGACTTGGAAAACATTGCCTGGTCTGATGAGTCTCAATTTCTGCTGAGACATTCATATGGGTCAGAATTTAGAATCAACAACATGAAAGCATGGATCCATCTTGCCTTGTATCAACAGTTTAGGTTTGTGGTATTGATGTAACGGTATGGAGGACATTTACTTGGCACATATAGGACCCTTTAGTACCAAATGAGCATTGCCAAATGCTATAGCAAACTTTAGTAAGATCCAACGTTAGCTTGAGGGTCTTCTGTATTAAATGTTATATATTATGAAACTGTGCATTCCATTTCGTTGTAGACCCCATACTGCAATCTGCAACATGTTTGCACCTGATGTACAAAGCAGCATGACTGTGAATTTTTGCTAATTTTATTTTTGTAGGAAACATGATAATGCATGTAAATACATTTAAACACTTGTAAACTGATGCAAGTTAATACATGTTAATGTGTGCTAATGTACGTGAAAGCACAAAAAGTCGAAGTACAAGTACGCTTAAAAAGCTGTCAAGTGAAAAACGACTTAAAGGGGACCACTGATGGTATATGAAAACTGCCATGGCTGAACTTATTGTAAAGAATGCACATTGCCTGGAGGTAAAATTGATATTTTGGGATCGATAGTGTTGGTTACACACAGGAATCAAGCAAATAACTGTGGCACAAGGTGTTGCACAAGTTAACTAAACACCAGGGATGCATACTCATTCTAGGCTAGTAATTCAGAAGGTGGATAATAAGAACGCCAATCAGACAAACTGACTATATTACATTCATTCGCAACCAATGTTCCTCTAGAGATTTCTAGGGGTTCCTAAAACTGTGGCTCATTGACCTCAAATATGATGATGCCAGCAACGTTCTGGGGCCAACTTGATAGAGCCAACTGAATGACTATAATGATGTTTTTAGTTTTCTACAAATGTGATATTCTACCCACCACTGCATTCTTTCCACTAGCTACCAATTTAGGAGGCTTTCTAACCTACTGACCTCCAATATATTAGCAGGAGCTCCCCAAGACCTAAAACTTTGTTAATGGTTCCTCAAGGCCTGAAAATGTTTTAGGAGTTCCTTGAGAACTGAAAACTATTTCAATGGTTCCCCAAGACCTGGAAATTATTTCAATGGTTCCCCCAAGACCTTGAAACTATTTCAAGCATGAGACCTGGAAGTTTTTGCAAGTGTTCCTTCAGACCTGAAATGGTTCTCCAACACCTGACAATAATTTTAAGGGTTCCCCAAAACCTAAAAATGATTTGAAAGGTTCCACCTGAACATTACTTTAGGAGTTCCTTGAGACCTGAAAACTATTTCAAGGGTTCCCCAAAACCAGAAAACATTTCCCAAAGACCTAAACATGATTTCAAGGGTTTCTTGAGACCCTAAAATTATTTCAAGGGTTCCTGGAGACCTGAAGACTATTTCAAGGGTTCCCAGGACCTAATTTTTTTTCAAGGATTCCTTAAACCCTGAAAATTATTGTTAGGGTTCCTCAAGACCTGAAAAGTATTTTATGGCTTCCTTGAGACCTAGATTTTTTTTAAGTGTTCCTCAAGACCTGAACAATTTTTAATGGCTTCTTTGAGACCTAGTTATTTTTTTAAAGCCTTCTAAAGACCTAAAAAATATTTTAAGGTTTCCTCGAGACCTGAAAATTATTTCAAGTGTTTCTCAGAGGTAAAAATTTGAGAAAGGCTGATATATTAGAACCAGATCAGTAATGGCAGCTTGCTTAAGCTTACAATGACATGTGCACTTTAAGTATAGATCAGCCCCAAAATTTTACAAAACTCAGAATTTGATGAACTTCTCCTCTTCTAGCTTATGTTTGCAGACTGGAGTTAGCCGGAGTGTTCTGGGTGCGGAATATCTTTGTTCCGTCTCCACCCTGGCGATTTTTGTGAATAATACGGAGAATAATACGGAGCGGAGAAGCAGTAAAATAAAACCCTGCCTTGCACATATTGTTGCTTCTTTCAGAGGTGAGATGTGTCTTTTCAGGTGGCACAGTGATGATACAATAGATCTTGCTCCTCTGCAAGTGGCGTGGTTACCCCGCAGGTCTATTGCAGGAAATAGTCAATGGAGTGACGCGATATCGAGGGCTTTAGCAGTTAAGCGTCAAATGAAGCAACGTACTGCAGTCTGGAGCAATGAAAAATTAATTAAGCACTGCTCTGCTGAGCTGTATCTTGCCTCTGAATGGGCTGTAAGCACACAATACCCCGCAGGTTGCCAGCGCCGAGGGGGGCTGACGTTATAGCGGGCTCGGCAGGCTTTAAGCGGTGGGGGTATTTATAACTCGGTGGGGTGTCGAGACACCTGCAGCTTTCCTGCAGCAATGCTCTAACAAGCGGTGATACACTGCACACCTGCAGCAAGCATAGTCAAGAGGACCTGTCATCTGCAGGCAGATGTTTTGTATCTGACAGCTCCAGAGGAGCAAATTATATTGTTGAGGTCCCAATGGAGCTCATAAATCGTAATGACTAATAGAGACAAAAAAATGGCATTTTCAGAGCTAAAGCACCTAGAATGATCAAAGATTGCTATGCTGTTTATACTTTTTGCATTTCGGTGCTTCTGATCTCCTTCAGCCTTTCACCCTCCTGCTATCTACATGCACTGATTCCATCACTGGACACTCATCTTTGCTATGAACCAGCATCCTGGTAACGATGGACCATGCCTGATCACTATGTGCTTCTCGTAGTCTCCACCGGGGGTGTAGTGACAACACAGGAGCACAGCTGGAAGACAGTTGTCACTCCATAACAGGAAACAACCTACTTTGCATAACAAGAAGTGCCTAATCAATGACCCTCTTGGAACGAACATCAGCTTTTCTCTCATTTTAAAAGCTTTAGATTTAAATATGATTTAAATTCCATTAACATTTGGAGACAACATTTACATCTTTTGTACAGATCAGTTGTATCCAAGTAGCTAAATACACCAATTAGGGACTGGTTTACCTTCCAAAATTAATAAAGCTTAACTCCAGCCTTTCCTTTCTTTTTGCACCCTTGTAAATATTTCTCGTCTGTGCTTAAAGTGATCAGTCCCATCTTCCTGCACACTGTGACTTCCATACAACAAGCATTAGAAACTGCAGCAGGTATATTGAGCTTTCATCATTTCCTCTCTGACAAATTACCAGGATCATCTATCTGACTCCCCATCTGTGTTGTTTTGGCTTTCCTCTGTTAGCTATTTTCGTTTGACCTGTCAATGATTAGTCCCAGCTTCATCTGCAGGTGTTTCCTGGGTGGTTTGTATGCAAATGCAGCTGGTCACACAGTGTCTATGTACTGATACAGTGTATGAGACGCAGTGATAAATACAGGAACACACTGCTAAAGTCAACACATGATAAATATTAGTCCGTCAGCATATTATTGGCTTAGAGCTGGTCCCTGGTTCTTTCTACCTGCTGTTTAGAGGGAGCTAAAATAAAGACAGCCCAGGTATTTATATTATTATAAATGGATGTAGTTTGATATCTGCCTGTGGCCTACCTACAGATCTATAAATAGCTTTAGCCGCAGACCTGAATATTTAAGGAAGGAACAGGTCTCAGGCATCATTTAAAAAAGAAATATGTGACTGATTTGTCGCAGTGAAGAGGTCACCGGTGAAGCTGGATACTTTCTTTGGTTGCTTATTCTCAATGTCATTTCTCGCACTTTGTGTGGCAGAGAGCGAGCGAAGAAGAGGAGGTGGATGAGGAGGAGGGGGTCCAACGTAGAGACTTGGGAAAGGAGGGGGGGAACCTAATATAAACCAATTAAAATAACAAAGCCACAATCAGAAGGTGACATTGTCTGAGATCAACCGGAGAGGAATTTCTTTTGGATGAAAGCGGGGCAGGTTTTCAAAGACTTTTGGAGAGGCTGAGAAGAGAAGGGGCAGGCGGCTGGCGGAACGACTCTGTGTAGGAGGGCTGAGGAATATTATACGGGGGATTTAATCCGCCTCTCGGTGCTCTATTAGCTATATGTGTACTGGATGATGATGGGGGGGTGTAAAGTGTAGAGAGGAGACCTGATAGAGATGCCGGCGTGCATAGCGCTGTGTGATTATAGAGAAGTGTGCGTGATGACTGGAGGCCAAGAGTTGGCAGCGCCGCAGGGAGCAGCCGTCAATCACAAGGGGGTGAAGAGTTTAGCAGGGGGGCGCACCTCTGAAGTAGAAGGCAAAGAATAAAAATCTATATATTACATCATATCAAATACACACACGTAGCATAGCATGTGTAGTATATAAAATGATACCTATTGGTATTTCCTTAAAATACTACTGCTATATACTACTGCAGCTATTACTGCTATGTACTGCTACCATGCTGTTTTTGCAGCTACTTTGACTATACACAAGTGTTATTGTATACTAATACAGTATAAACTCCTACTGGTATAATACTATTATTGCTTATACTACTACTATGACTATACACATGTATTATTGTATACTACTACAGTATATACTTCTACTACTATAATACTATTAATGCTTCTACCGGTAGTACTACTGCTATGATTATATACATGTACCATTGTATAATACTACAATATAAACTCCTACTACTATAATACTATTACTGCTACTACTTCTACAACTACTACTATGACTATACACAAGTAATATTGTATACTACTACAGTATAAACCTATACTACTATAATACTAATATTGCTAATACTACTACTACTATGACTATACACAAGTAATATTGTATACTACTACAGTATAAACCTATACTACTATAATACTAATATTGCTAATACTACTACTACTATGACTATACACAAGTACTTTTGTATACTACTAGAACATATACTCCCACTACAATAACACTTTTAATGCTGCTACTACTATTACTATGACTATACACAGGTATCATTGTATACTACTACAATACTAATATTGTTACTTCTACAATATTACTACTACTATAAATATTGCTACAAACACTTTTGTTTACTACTACCTTATACTCTGACTTCCACAAAACTACTACTACTACTATCTACTACTAGAATATTACTACTACTATGACAAAAAAAGTGCTATTCTATACTACTACAGTATATACTCCTACCACTATAATACTAATATTGCCACTATTACAATATTACTACTATGACTAGTACTACAACAATAGACAAGTACTATGGCACACTACTACTATATACTCCTACTACTGCAAAACAATTATTGCTACTACTACAATATTACTACTACTATAAACCCCTACTACTACAATACTGTTATTGCTACTACTAGAATATTACTACTATGACTATAAACAATTGTGTATTGTGCACTACCACTACTATAGAATATACTCTTATAACTCTAATACAAATATTGCCACTACTACAATATTATCACTATGAATATAGACAAATACTATTGTATAATACTACTATACATCCCTGATACTGCTGTGCTATTGTTTCTATTACTACAACTATTACAATTACCGTTACTATGACAATAGACAATTACCAATGTATACTACTACTATATACCCCTGCTACTAATTTTACTTTAACAAGTACTTTTGTATATTACTGCTATATACCCCTTCTACTACTATGCTGTTATTGCTACTATTAATTTTACTATAATAGGCAATTCCTGCTGTATACAAGTATTATATACCACTACTAGTATTATGACTACTACTACTAGGACTATAAAAATTACTAAAGCGTAAAACTGCTACATACCCCTGGAACTATGATTTTATTGTTACTACTACCATGTCTATAAACAAGTACTACTGTATACTTCTGCTATATACTCCTACTACTACAACTATGGTATTATTGTCAGTAATACTACTATTTTTATGACTTATTACTGATAACTACTGGTACATATTCCTACTTCTACTATGTTACTAATGTAACTATGCTTTTAATGAATTTCAATATTACTATATGGTACTGCTATCATGTTCTATCACTACTTCTTTAACTGCATAGCAATATTGTCACTAACATACCTCCAGTACTACTAATATACTAATATTGTTAGGTGCTACTACTACATATAATTTCTTCTATATGTTACTATAAACTATAAGTACATATAAGCTCACTGTGAACTGTGAACAATACAGTGAACCACACTTGTGTATATTCACCTATTACAATTCATAACTGTGGGCAAGAGCCCAAATCCTGTCAATGAGGGTGGTATTTGCCTAGGTTCGGTACCTATTGCTATTTGTGGTAGGGCTTTGTGCAGCTTTTTCAGTTGAGTGCTTCCATACTTGTTCTTACCTTTCCTTCTTCCAGCTGCCTAATGAGCATTAGCTTAGCACCTGTAGATGTGACTTCATACCCTACAGGAATTACTATTCCTGGATATATGCCCTGATCAACATATTACAGTATTTATTGCATTTATACAGAGTTCCCAAGGATAAGCAGTCCTGCCTAGTAACCAGTAAATCACTTTTAGACAATATGAAAATGACAATGCAATTAATGCTGAATATTTATTTGTTTCCAACCAGGCTTTACCTTTATAACTAAACTCCAAATACAAGAGATTTGTGTGAACTTTGCAATAAAGACTAATCATTGCTCCCTTTCCTAGTACAAGGTGACTGGTCTTGTATCCGCCCCCTCCTGCAGTTTTCAGCAGGAAGTCTATAATAGACCAGGCCCCTCCCACAACTCAACAGCTATCTGCACAGGCAACCTGCTGCCGTTATCACTATTATAGTCCATCAAGTTCAAATACTAGGGAAAAAAACATATCCCAGAAAACCCTATGGACATAGTTAATCTAAAGGAAGGCAAAAGAAAAACCCCTGGCTTAATTTGCTCCAACAGGGGAAAAATAATTCCTTCCTGATCCCATGAGACAATTGGATGTTCCCTGGATCAACAGTCACTGTTATCTTTACTTTAAAGCCTTAATCCCCAGTTATATTCTGTGCTTCTAGATATCATCCAGCTTTTTCTTAAAGCAATCTTTAGTAGTTGCTGAAACTACTTCCTGAGGGAGCCGATTCCACATTTTCACAGACCTTACAGTAAAGAATCCCTTCCTTATCCGGAGCTTAAACTTCTTTTGCTCCAGATGCAAAGAGCACCCTCTTGTGCTTTGTAATAATCTTACAGTGAATAATTGGGAAGAGAGTTCTCTATATGGACCATTTATATATTTATATAGGATGATCATATCCCCTCTTATACGTCTTATCTCAAGGAAGAATAGATTCAGTTCAGCTAATCTCTCCTCATAGCTGAGCTCCTCCATTCCTTTTATTAGTTTAGTTGCCTTCTCTGCACTCTCTCCAATTCCACAATGTCCTTTTTGTGAACTGGTGCCCAAAACTGGACTGCATATTCCAGATGTGGTCTGACCAATGCTTTGTACAGGGGCAGGATTATTATTACTATGGGATTTATGGGTTTGCAATAGAATTTGGATCACATTCTACATTCATATATAGAGAAAGAGAGAGATTCACTCATTCACAGTGACTTTGCAGCATCTATAAAGATTTTTTAGATTGTGATCAAACTTGGTGGAATAATTATAAATACAACCTAGAATAAACTAAAATACTTTGAAGCAATTTTATTCACTTGACTCACAGAAGACCAGTAGGAGGTATGGCCTCTGTTTGATCCATTTGAAGTGATGTTTGATAGCTCCTAGACAATTTTAATCCATTGGCTGACAATCACTGAACACTCTTTACATCCCTTTCAACTCTTCCGGTGATTTCACGCTACAATATAATACGCTGGACTTAGAGTTCCCGACAATTATTTTTGTGTTAATGCACATCGGGAGGGAGGAGAGGAAGTGTAATATGTATCAGTGGCATGCTAGAAAATGACAACATGCTGCACTAAGACTTTGAGAGTGCATGGAAAGGTTTTCTGTCACTTTTGCCATGTTCGGGTTTAGGATCCCTCCAGCACTGTGCTGCGGTTGGTTTTCTCTTTTTAAACATGTATTCGAAGGTAAAAAGGATTCCCAACACATACAAGGTCTTTCAGTTGCCACATTCCCATAGAAAACCAACAAGAAAGAACAAGGCCAAGAGGTAACTAACCTTTACAATAGGGCAGAAAATGAGGTATACAGTTAAAAAAACTAATTTATTCAAAGGTTTACAATACAGTTACATAAAGATTTTTAGCATTAGGTAAATGCAGGCATATAATAACAATAATTGTATCAAAGGTTTGAAATTTTCCAGCAGGTAACAATAATTCCAACACGTTTTACAAGGCAAGATCCTGCTTCTTCAGGGGAATATCATTTAGTATAGTAAAATAACTGGTAAAACGAAAATTTGAACTGGTATTCAATTCAATAAGACAAAAGTGCATATTTCTAACAATACCTGTATTAATAATAGTAAAAATAATTAATATTTACCTTTGGAGCTCCATATACTGCTAAGGGCATCCAAAGATATTTTAGACCAACGATTCACCAAAGCGCGTGGCAAGAGCTAACCCAACAAAGGTAACAACCACCATCAATGGTAAAACACAGTAGCAAGCCCTTTGGTGGGAAAGAGAACAGAAAATATAAGTAGGATTTAGTAAAGCAAAGAAGGCTGGCTACTTATGGGCCACTTTATTTTTGTTACTTGTCTAATATGTGTCATCACAATGCTTCAACAATGCAAGTTTTCATTGAATCGCATTTTTGCATCAGCACTTTGCAATACAAGCACAAGAATTCCATGGAAAATGAAGGGGATAAACAGAAATAATCCCATTGCTGAAATAAGTTTTAACACCTTGGTATTTTTCTTGATTATTATCAATCTGCAGCTTTCATTGAAATAATCCTTGCTGATCTGCCATAATGGTCCTCATTCACTCATTTCCTGCTACACAGTGTTCTCCTGAATGTGTTCTTCCATTGTCACTTATGTACACCCCTATAGAAGCCTGGGGATAAAGTTTGGGTTCAATCCAAAGTGGGTTTGAGTTTACTTTTTTGCTGTTTGACATTTTGAGAAAATCTTTTAGAAAATTAGAGAAGATAACTTAAAAGGATTTTCTCCTCTAAGTAAATGTTCTTAGAGTGTTTTCTCATAAGATTGAATTTTCTGGGGTATTTTGTCTGCTTAGCTGTTCTTAGAAAATGGTGCATCTAGTGCTGATATAAGATAAAGGAGCACTACTGAATGCAAAAAACCTCTAAGAATATTCATTTAGAAGCAAGCATACCCTGAGAATAATCATTCCTGAGAAAAGACACTAAGAACATTCACCAATATAATATAATATAATACCCAATTGTTGATCCTAGGGCCAAATACTGGAACATTTGATCCTAAAATAAAATATTTTATGAACATTCAGAAGAAACAATATCCTAAAAATGATCTATCAGAAGAGAGAATATTCAAAAAATGATTGATTCTAAGAGAAAATAGCTTAATATTCAATATGCTATGAACATTTACATCTAAAATACAATACCCCATGAGCATTCAAGAAGAAAACAAACCGTAAAAACATTTGCCCAGAAGATAAATGCTAAGAACAATCCACCAGAAGACACAAGAATGTTCAGTCCTAGTATAAAATATCCTATCTTTCTCTCATAAAAAGAATATACACTATGAACAATTACTTAATTTAATCCTAAGAGCAAATACCCCAAGAATGATCCATTCTACGGGAAAATATAATTCTTACATAGTTAGGTTGAAAAAAAGACATGGGTCCATCAAAGTTCAACCACTGGGGAAATAACTATACTACAAAGCAGTGCATTCCAGATGAAATCCTTAATACATAGCTGATCCAGAGACAGGCAAAAACACTAAAAAAAGATGGTTGAATTTACTCCAACAGGGGAAAAAATCCTTCCTTATCCCTTGAGACAATTGGATGTTCCCTGGGTCAACAGTCCCTGGTGTCATTCCTTTAAACCTTTAATATCCATATATATTATGTGCTTTTAGAAATCATACAGCTTTTTCCTAAAGCAATCCATAGAACATGCCAAAAACTACTTCCTGAGGGAGTCTATTGCACATTTTTACAGACCTTACTAAGAAGAATCCCACTATAGATTAAACTTCTCCTCCAAACGCAAAGAGTACCCTCTTGTCCTCTGCAATGACCTTAAAGTGAATAATAGGGAAAAGAGTTCTTAATATGGACCATTTATATATTTATACAGGGTGATCATATCCCCCCTTATACGTCTCTTCTCAAGGGAGAATAGATTCAGTTCCGCTAATCTCTCCTCATAGCTGAGCTCCTCTATTCCTTTTATTAGTTTAGTTGCCCTTCTCTGTACTTTCTCCAGTTCTGTCCTACATTAAAATACTGTATTCGTTCAAATCTGACAACACCCTAAAGAAAATACCTAAAGAACACTTGGTTGTAAAATATAATACCCCAAGAATATTCAATACTAAATGAAAACACATTAAGAATATTCAGGAGAAAAATGGAAAAGAACATCCAATTCTTTAGAATAGTGTTTCTCACCCAGAATTTTGTAGAACTCTAGGGCTCCTCAAGGGGTTTCTGGGGGTTCCCTGAGCAATGAACAATTTATGTTTAACTAAGATTAAGGTTATCTTTGGCTATCTGTAAGGGGACATTCTTTCCACTGGCCAGCAATGTAAGAGGAATTCTTCCTACTTCCTGCCACCCTAATGTGCTGTGAGCTGTGGATATAGTAATCATAAAAAAGTGTTTCCTGAATCTCTGAATTTATTTCAAGCATGGCCATATTAAAAAGTTTGAGAAAACGCTGCTTTAAGAGAATCTTTTTCTTATGGGTCTTTTTTCATTTGTTAATGCCATTTAAACCACATGGACCTTGAAGGTTCTCCAGCATTCACAGAATTTAATAGGGTCCACCTTGGGCATTGGCTTTGGCCAACTTCAAAGAACATTCTCACAGACTGAACTAGGGCACATTGCCTATTTCTACTGCTTAGGACTGCTGTGATATACCTTGGACATGGTCCACCATTGTCACCATCAAGAAGCAAGGACATGCATCCAACACTGGAGTGAGTGCAACATGTGCACATTAGGAAGTTGAAAATGGAAGCAGGACACCAACCAACCAATACAGTAATTTATAGGGAAATCAATTTTTTTTGTTAATAAACTGCTTTAGTGAACTAAATATCATACAGCCTTGTTTCAGATTTACATGAGTTCGTGTTGGAGCTACTGTTTGGTGGGGGTAGGTGTTGAGACCTTACTTAACTAGGTGTTATGTTTGTGAAGGTTCTGAATTATCTAGGTCATTGTAAAGCTAGGTGAAGGTATCTCCCCCACATAAAAAAATTACTTTCCCAGTTCTAATGCTTCTCAAACAGGTCCAGATGAATCGAACTACTTTTAGCTTGCTAACTGGGTGTTAATCTTAAAAATTAAGAGTTAGGAGGGAGGTTAGGTGCTAAAGTTGAATTCCTGATAAGCAAATACTGTTTAATTCCAAGATCCATGTGTATTCCTATTGGAATCTTCAGATGATTTGTATTTCTTCCAGATCTGTGTGGAAAGAAAAAAAGTTGTACAGGAGCGCCTTATATTACCAAAACCAGCACTGCTACTCTCTTTTCTTCCCCTAAGTAACTCAATGGGCCTGCTTTATTAAAGCTCTCCAAGACAGGAGAAAATAGACTATCACGGGTGGACCTGGGCAATCCAGCAAATTTGAAATGGTTCTACTCCAGGATTGAAAACAGTTGCCAAATAATTGGCAATAACTTTTTGAAATCTTTTCTAGGTTTGTTGGATCACCCAGGTTCTCACGTGATAGTATATCTTCTATCTATAATCTATCAGTCTTAATAAATCAGCCCCAATATATAAGAGGGCTATATTGAGACTCATCACCAATTATCCCCTAAACCAGAGATTCAAAATTATTTGGGTAATTTTGAGGAATCAGTGAGCAGCGTGCTCATATTGTGCCCATACCTGTTGGCCACCATGGAAAAGTAGTGGACCCATACAGCTCAACCTTTTTAATTCACCTTCACAAATAATAACTGCTGAAGGTTCTTTTGTTCTAAAAAAAAATCAAGTTTAGTTATTAATTAAATTGCTCCATTAGGATATTGATCAGTGTTTGTCAACCACAGTTTGATGCAACCCTAGGGTTCCTCTAGAAACATAGAGAAAACATTTGATCCTTTAGAACTGTTTCTCAACCAGGGTTCCTCTAGAGCAGGGGTGTCAAACTCTGACTCGAGGGCCAAATTTGGCCCCCCAAAGGTATTTTTTTGGCCCCCAAAGAAATTCTAAATATGAATTGCAGCTGGCCTGCCGCTGCATTGAAATGGCGCCGCTACTATTCCCGGAATCACTCATGTCTATAGACCAGCGGCCTATCTGCCTGTGTATGGCCCCGCACTGGACTGTTTTAAAGACGCACTGAATTGTAGTAGTGGTGCTATTTCTCTATTATAGGTTTGTTCCAGATTGAATGTTAAGAAAAAACTTTTTGTTTCCATATGAAAAGCTTTTATATCTAATGAGAAGCAAAAACTTCCCCAATTTTTCAATAAACTTCAAGTTTGGCCCTTGACTTTGTCTAAGTTTATAATATTGGCCCTCTGTGTATTTGAAATTGACACCCCTGCTCTAGAGGTTGCTGGGGGTTCCTTGAGCAATTTGTGACTCCCAGGTCAGTTTAGGTGTCACCAATGATTTTTTTGGCTATCTGTAAAGGTGATATTCTTCCCAATGGCCATCAATATACAAGGAATTCTTCACACTGACCACCACACAATGTACTGTGAGTGCTGGATATAGTAGGAGACCCCCTGAAGACGCACTGCAGACCTTTTAAAGACCCCCTGCAGTCCCTAGTTATAAGTTATTTCAAGGGTCACCCATGTTACAAAGGTCAAGAAAAAGTGATACAGAAAATGGTACTTTAAATCAGCCCATCTCTTTCCTATACTGCTATAGTAGCCCTATGTTTGTTTTCTTGTTCTCCTAACATAAATGGTGTCTCCTCTAGTATTATACTTTCTTATTAATATTTTTTCCTATTTACTTTCTGACACATATCATATTTCTATTCAGCAGAAATCTCTTCCCAACAATTTGATGATATTAAATGATCTTTTCAGCATACTACATCTTTATTGAGATTCATCAGTATGTGTAAGGTTTGTAGCTGTCAAATCATCCATTATATATAAAAAACAACACAAATGATGGAGAAAAGTACTTTTTTATGACTTGAGATTTAAAATGAACTGGTGTGTAATCTTTTAAAAAGAAAAGGTTTTGTATGACTTTGATGCTTAATGCTGCCAATTGCTGTTCAGTATCTTATGGGATAGCTGCAGTGATCCCTATTGATATTATTGTGGGTGGCCATAGGTGTAACATAAAGTAAGAAAAATAAAGTCCTAATGACCAAATCCTAAATCTGAGAGTAGCACAGACTTTTTGGGGGTGTACATGTAATAGAATGCTCCTTATGGTACAGAATTTGCTCTTAGATGCGTGTTTTAATAATACCGGTATTATAACAAATCACATTTTTTACTTTCAATCTTAACAAAACAATTAAAATGAAAAAAATATTAATATTTTTTAATTGTTACTATATTATTTTTTATAATACTGCATAACTATGGAATTGAAATTTATTTATTCAAATAAAAAAGTAAACTAGAAAATTTAAAAAAAATGAAAAAATGTTTTTGTATTCAGCATTAAAAGTGAACACTGGCCAGTGTAAAATTTTGTGTTAAATCAGCTTTCAGACTAATTTAATTTTTATCATTTTTTATTTTTAAATCTGTTTTTTGTAGTAGTATTATCATTATTATTCATATTATTGTTATTATTAATATTTATTTGCTTTTAGAACACCAGTTGAGTTATTCATAGAAAACCCTAATTTTGGATATTTCCTAAAGTATCCAACTAGGTCCATGTTCTATTTCAGCATTAGAAACAATCTATCAAATTCAACAGTCCAATGCTGGAATTGTGGTCTTTATTCATTGCCCACTGGCAACTCCAAACTCATCTAAATTGATCCTTATCAGTAACAAGATCCTTTACCAAGCTCTTCATAAAGCATTACTGTATATACCCGAGTATAAGCCGAGTATAATTTTAGCACCCAAAATGTGCTGAAAAAGTCACCCTTGGCTTTTACTCCAGTCGGGTATCAGATTGAGATGCGGGAGCAGTCGAAGAGACTGGTGTCCCTCTGCCTGCAGAGGGAATCCCTAACGTCACTGGATAAGACGCGGCTTGTGCAGGACCAACACAAGCTACGCCCACATCACAACACCATTTACAGGTTCTTTACATATTGCATTAGGATTCACACTGTTGAATTTGAAATAAAAAATGACAGTAAAGTTATATATATGTGGGCCATCATAGAAGTGTCACTTGTCTAATAAAAGAAAGATTTATAATATTATTCTTGAGCCTTTAAGAAAGCAATGTTTTAGATAAATGCAGTATATGCAGTGAGTGATGAAGTGATTTTCATGGAGCCTTTCATTGTTCTGATTATATATGTAGTGATGTAGCAAATATTAAGCAGATGTCATCGCCCACCACTCTGCGCAATCATTGTTATCATAACATCTCCGTTTAAAGATCATAATATCAATATACTAATATTGAAATAAATATTTAACAACATATACCCCACTGATGCCTTAATTATTGGAATTTTATTGGAATTTATTTTGAATATTCAAACTTGACAGTAGCTGCAGTATTTCCCACCCTCGGCTTATACTTGAGTCAATCATTTTTTCCTGTTTTCCAAGGTAAAAATAGGTACCTCGGCTTATACACAGATCGACTTATACTCGATTATATACAGTATCCTAAAAACTGAGGGCTTGAGTCCCTCATAATGCTTTGCTAAGGTCACCACTCTAGCAGGAACAAGAGAGGCTTACACAGCATTGACAGCCTTAGGCATGGGCCGTACTGATCTCCAGCGTGGACCTCCACATTTTCCTGGTTGTTCTGCCTTTGGAACTACCAAGGTCTTTGGACACAATGGGCCTGATTTATTAAAGCTATTTAAGGCTGGAGAGGATACACTTCTTTGGTGAAACTGGGTGATCCAACAAACCTGTAATAGACCTGGTCCAGGATTAAAAACATTTACTAACAAATAGCAAATGACGTTTAAGAAATCCATTTCAGGTTTCCTCGTCACCCAGGTTCACTGATGAAAGTGCATCTTCTCCAGCCTTGGGGAGCTTTAATCCCAATGAGCCTAATTTATTAGAATTCTTTAAGACTGGAGAAGAGAGTCTGGACGGGTCGGCTGGATAGACAGGTTGGCCGGATCACCCAGGCCGTCCCATGGCAGTCCATCTTCTCTAGTCTTTTTTATTAAATCAAGCCTGACGACGCCTTCTTTTCAAGTCTGGATCCTGTGGTTGTATATAAGCGTTATCTATTCCTACTGAATATGAGTGCATTTTTTATTTTTATTATCAAAGATCTTTTTTTTAAAAAAAAATTTCCAGATCAGTATTCTCCAATTGTTATTCAGTTACCTTACATATGGCACAGAATATGTTGGTTATCTTTAAAAAGAATAACAGCAAAAAATAATAATAAATAATAAAAAAAACTGTATTTAAATAATAAAAAAATAACAATAATAATAAAAAAATAGTAACATACGTGAAAAAAATCAAATAAATGTAAGTATAAACAAAACAGCTGAAACCTTAAAAAAAGATCATTAAAAAAAACTACTAAACAGATGAAATTAAAACGTAAAGGGCAAAAAAATCAGCATAAATGAGCTGACATATAAACATGGTATTGATAATGTCATCATTAACTGGTTGACCTTAACTGTTGTCACACAGACATTAGAATATATTAAGGACGATTATCCTGACAGGTGACATCATACTTGGCTGTGTATGAAGCATATCTATGCAACCTATTAATATGAAACCTCACTCTTTTAACCCAGATGGAAAATAAATACAAATGACAAGTGTGCATTGAAGATGAAGTTGCTGTGCACTGCACTGTGCAATGGTGACATTAGGTCATTAAAAATAGTGATGGGGGTATTGATCGACCAACAGTTAATCCTCATTTGGACAATTGGTTTCTAATAATCTTCTGTAAAACATTACCAATTTTTCTTTTGAACTGATCTACTCTTAGTGAACTGGCTGAGGAGTCATTTGGACCTCCTGGTAATTCATTGTAGGAGTCTGGGTTTTGCCCTGAAGCTTTGACACCTTTCTTTAGGGTTGCACCTTTGCTGCTCTACCATAATAAAAGGTTATATAGGTAACTGGAAAGAAGGAAGAATTGGAACAGCTCAAGGTGTACAGGCAAGGCCAACCCTTTTTATAGAGGTCCCAGCATGCTTTTTAAAGTGAACATTATAGACTCCTTTATTTATTATATTATAATATAAATCAATAAGAATAACTGAAACCAATATAAAGATATCACTTTAAAATAATGTAGACATACAAGAATTCATTAAAAATTGCCCAAACCTTATGTTCTAATTGAAAAAAACCTGGCATTTCTGTCTCTAAAATGCGTGAAAGTCAAGCTTACATTCTATAGTGATCAACTTTTGTCCCTCCCCCGAGCAGCCAAGTATTTATAAAGGACCTCTATGTACGCGTTTTTAGAATATGTAGAATTAAATAAAAATGACTCAAACAATAGCTTATATTTTAAATTCTCTGTCTTCTAAAAACAGGTGAATGTCAAGCTGACACTCTGTCCTGAATAACGTCCCTCCCCCAAGCAGCCAAGTTTATCAAAGGGGTGGAGTAGCTGGCCAGCATAAAGAGTAATTAGATCAATGCAGAAAATGAGAGGGCTAAGATGTGGGTGGTTGTACCCAGGAATGGTTTTAGGCAAAATAAGGCATTGGGCTATCGTGAAGCCACGCGGGTGCAGATCTTGGCGGTAGTTGCAAATATTCAAACGAGAACATTGAAGGCCGATGTGGATCAGGGTTCTATGGGAACAGCAGTTGAATATGGGTGAGTCGGTCCGAGAGTTGGCCCCAAATGAACAGCATTCTAACTCTTGTACCCCTTGATGTTCAGTTATTTGGGGCTTGGGAGAAAGTAGAAGCCCTGGGTATTTGCTCAGTTCTAGGACATTGATTCCTCTTGGAGTTGTCAAATGTATCTAGCAAGTTCAAAGACAATGATTCATGGAAAAGAGAAAACCTAGTAGTAAGTTTGTAAAATTAAAGCCATTACCTATTTTTCTTTTGCCTTCCTCTAGATCAACTGTGAATATAAGGTTTTATCTGGGATATGCTGGTTAGTAGTATGTTTATTTCCCCAGTTGATGAATTTGATGGATTTATGTCTTTTTTCAACCTGACTATGTATGTTTTCAAATTTCTGACCGGGTCTCTTTAAATCCTCAGTATCACCAGTGAAACCACTGAAAACATAAATGCAATAACACATTTTTGATTCCAGGAGGCATTTTCAAAACAGAAAAGTGTAGTCCATTAAATACAAATATACATTTATTTACCATAGGAAATAGAACATTTTTAAAGGAATTCACGCACAGAGAGATATATATTAAAAATGACTTTATTATACATGATTATTTTATTGGAACAAGGGCAGGCAGACACTTAGTGCGGGCGCTGTACAGCAGACAGTACATAATAGAGACAGAATTGTTTGAAACCTTGGGGTGAGTAGTAAGATAAAGGCTTGTGCCCCTATGAGAGTTTAATCTTACATGTAATAACTTCCTCCGAGACCTCTGTCACTGTGTTAAACTGCTGTATTATCGGGCTGGGTAGGAATACTAAAGCATCTGAGAGAGAGCTGCTGGTCTGCAAGAACTCTTTATATATATTTATCTATATATAAATATATACACATGCACCCATGTATACCATATGACCAACATTTATTGGACACCTATCCATCACACCTATATAGGCACTTTAGACATCCCAATCTATACCATAGGGTCGGTCACACCTTTGCAGCTAAATAAGCCACGGCTACTCTAGGATGGCTTTCCAAATTTTTCCAAAATTTTGGAGATTGTCTGTGGAAATTTGAGCCACAAATGCATTGGTGAGGTCAGGTGATGACGTTGGATGTGAAGACCTGGCTCGCCAATTGGCATTCCAATTCAGACAAAATGTCTTAAGTAGGGTTGGTGTCAGGAAACTCCTCCAAGCCAAACTCATACAATGATGACTTTATGGACCTGGCTTTGTACCGAGGGACATAGCCATGGTAGAATAGAAAAGGACCTCCACCAAACTGTAACCATAAGAAGAACACAATTGTGTTTGTAGTAGTCTTAAGAAGATCCTTCATTGTCAACACCGGAACTTGATCACCAATTTGAAAGTAATTTACATTTTCCTACTCAGATCTTTGAACTTGAGACTACATATACCAAATGGGATCTCTGAACTTTGCAAACCTTGACTGATTTGCTGAATGCCCTGATTGGGCTATATATCTTGGATTATCATCCTAAATATTCTGTGGTTACTGCTGATGGAAAAACTTATTTATGATGGAAAAAAGTAAGCATTTATGGTAAATATAAATTAATTAATATTCAAAAGATTTTTTTATGAAGCTTGTTACATAGTATATTACATATAGTATATATTGTATAATTATGTTTAATGAAGTTTTGAAGAAGCATTTTTGCGAAACGCGATGGATACAAAGTCCATGAAATGCCTTGAATAACATCACAATTTACCCTACTTAAGATGTTTAATTCACATTTAATATATTGCTGTTATTCTATTTATTGTAATTTGTCAGTAGTTTTGTCTTATTAGATCCTTCGCATTACCTGCCTAGTTCTTATTGCAATAAGCAAACCTCCCACTGTTAATCCATTCTCTACTGGATTAAAACAACTGCATTTTGTACTTTTTATATTTAGGGGTTGAAATATACTGGGACTACAAGAAATATCTAGGGGCAAAAATATCCAGGAACTGCCCCCCTGCTCCCCTTTTATCCTACTTCACTAAAACTTTTTGAAGGACCAACCCATGACAACTAGAAGGGGGGCCGCTTCAAATCAGAGGTGGATTGTAAACTTCAAACGGGGCTTTAAAGCATTCCTTTTACAAGAAAGGGGGAAGCCATATCTTTATGGAACCAAAACACATTTTCAGAAAAATATTTGCTTTGATAAAGGTCAATGACTCCATTGAACAACAGGTTTACTATGGCAGGCAGTCAACATTTGCAGAAGGATATTCAGCGTTCACCTTGGTTCAGGGTCATTGACTTAGACTACGGAATTGAGCTTGACCATGACAAGTAGTCAACATTTGCCAAAGGTGAATCAACCTTCTTGACAGGTTCCTTTTACCAGCGTCACCTGCAGCCTATCCACCAGGAGCTAAGTGTTTTGCCATCTGTGCCGCCACGGGTTGATAAAAGCCTGCAAATAAAAGCGTGAAATATGATAAGTCTCCCAAATAATGCTACAAAACCTAAACAGGAGTCTTTAAGACCACTCAGCCCGTCGTGTTTACACATTAACAAATGCATTTGCACGCACATTGTCCTCATTTACATACAAATTAGTTATTCATTGGTAATAAAAGGAATTGGGTTAAAAACCCCTGAAGGAGGTTTAAGGCAGCTTCTGTTTCAGGGCCTCTCATTTCAGCATCTGCTGCGTAAAGGGGGGCTCTGCTATACTTAAGTCCATTTTTTTGAGGGGGTGGTCAGAAAAGGGGGGGTGTAGGAAGTTTGGTTGTGACTTTGCATCACCCCCATGTTTATATTTGGAGCACTGAGCGCTGGCACAGGGATGAGGGACTCTTTTTAATTATTCAAGACCTTCATCACTTAAGGCATAAAAATGTTCAGATTGCCCTAATGCAACAATTTATTATTTATCCGATTAACCCTTGTGGTGCTGCTGGAAATCATGGTGATTTAACTAATCAAAAAAGTCCAATCGAGGATTAAAAATGAATTGCTAAAGATAACCTTTTGTTGTTAACTATTTTATACCCATCTGCAGTACTATAAAAAATACATATTTTTCTTATTTACTACCTGCAGCCAGCAAGTGGCACCATTGAGCCAGTTTTCTTTCGCCTTTGTTAAGTCAGAGGTTAGATAATTACATTAACTACACTGACCATCAATAACATGTTTCTCTATGCGTTTCGCATGACTTTCTCTGCAAATACTTTTACATGGGGACAGGTTAAAGAAGAAATACAAAAATATTTTATATAAGGTTTAACATATTACATATTACGGGTACAATCCGGTTGGAGATACTCCCCTTAATCAACTATTGTCAACTTTTAATTGGTTAGTCTGGGACCGCTAATCCTGAAGTTGCACCAGTGCCGACTGCTTCTCAACAATCCCCTTGCAGTGACCTTACTGCTTCTGTATCCTCTCCTGGATTCTTGGAGGACTCCACCAATGGATAGCCAATGGGAAGTGTCCACAACACACAGGCAGTGACGTGGACACTTGAATAAGTATCTCTCCTCCTGACCATATTGCTGCTGCACCCTCTTCTGGATCCCAAGAGGGCACCACCATTAGATAGCCAATAGGAAGTGTCCAAGGCAGTGATGTAGACACCTGAATAATGACCCCCCCCCTTTCTGATCTCATTGCTGCTGCACCCCTCTTCCGGATCCCTTGGTAGACATCTGAAAAATCTATTCTCCTCCATTAGGCAGTGCGGAGAAGAATCGGGACTGGAGTGTCGTGTGACCAGTCAGTAAAATGGGCATTTTTTCTTGAGATCAGCTTTAATAAAAGTAAAAAGTAAAACAAAAACATACTAAAAAATAAACTTTGGGTTAACACAGGTAAAAAAAAGAAAATGTATTTCAAATATATCTTCAAAATAAATAAATTCTGAAAATGGTCATTTATACCATTTAAGTAAGTTTGTTAACTTTTTAACTTATTTTTTTTTTAAGTTTTTGGACCAACCCATTAGTTTTCTTTTTTCTAAAAGTATTTTTTTATTTTTTGGCCAACACAATGACTTTCTTTTATATTAAATATTTTTTTTCTTTTTTAATGTGTTTTTTACTTTTTGTCCTAAGCTATCTATTTTTTTTTTTTTGACCAACTTAACGATTTTCTCTTCTCTTAATTTTCTTTTCACTTTTTGCCCAACCTATTTACTATCTATTCTTTAAAAGTATTTTAGTTTTTCATAATTTTGGACCAACCCAATGACTTTCTACTCTCTGAATGATTTTTTTTACTTTTGACCCAATTGAGTTCTATTCTCTGAAAGTATTTTTTTTTTTTAAATTTTAGACCAACTCGATCCTTTCTTTGACTTTTTTAACTTTTCTCTAACCTATTGACTTTCTATTTTACAAAAGTATTTTTTTTTCCTTTTGGACCAAGCCAATGACTTTCTTTTATCTGAATTTCTTGGTTTTAACTTTTGCCTCAACCTATTTGCTAATATTGTTCTTTTTCATTTTCTTTTAAATTTTAAACCAACCCAATGACTTTTGATTCTCTGATTTTTTTTTTCCCTTGTTATTGACTTATTTTCTGAATTTCTTTTTTTTTTGACTCCCCTTTTTGCTATGTTGCAATCAACAAAAGGATCACAGTCCTTGGCCAAGATTACAAGAAAAAAAAAATTATACCCTTCAGGTGAATTGTATCAGAAGGTCTAATCAGTAACTGCTTGTCCTCAGGGAGAAAATCGCGGTTATAAAAGATCATTGTCTTGCATGATGGGAATTTTCCCTGGCTCCTTATTGCTCATTTGTACAACTTGTTACCTTTTCTTTTTTAAAGGAGAACGTCAGCCACTGTATCGGCAGCCAGAAGCCCGCATCAGCGTTGTGTTTTATGGCCGTTTCGAGAGGCAAACATAATTTTTTTTTTAAATTTCCAGCATCGCCTTAATTTCTACGCGCTGTAAACCCATTGGGCCGGTAAAAGTTTCACCGGCGGCCGCCGTGTCCTCGCCGCACATTTTGTACACGCCAGTAAATGTTATTCCATTCCTGTTTTTAATGCTCCGAATACATTTATGTTATATATCTAATAATAATGGTTAATGCTCCTTTTGTGTGCGGACTCCAGCTGAGATGCAAAATGCTTTGAAGATGTCATAAACGAAAAAAAAAGTGAACATTTGCCTCGGAGTGCCGCTAACATTAAAATTTTATTTTGTTCTGTTTTCCAATTTCGTATAATTATTATTATTATTTTTTTTTTTTTTGGTGGGGGGAAGAAAATGCACTGTTCTATGGTGAGCTTTAATGTTTATGAAAAGTGATTTCTATTTTCCAAGTAGATTTATCAAAGGCATTATCGATGGTTACAGCTCATCCAAATTCAAAGACAAAAAATGTAATAGATTGCAGTTTACCTATTCTTAGATGTGGCGGCTGCATTATAAGTTTATTTTTTTTTTCATTTTTTTGTCACCTGGTGATCCTGGCAGTAACACACTTCCTGTCTTATGGTGACAACACTCATTGGTCTATATGGAGCAGCGTTGTCACTTTAGAACTGGCTTGTCTCAGGACTAAAAAGCACTTTATTATATCCATAAGTTAATAAAGTGCTTTTTAGTCCTTTTTAGTGCTAGAATCAACATGTATTTTTTGTGTTTGTGTGACCTGGATAGAATGTGGGAGGATTAGACCTTTTAGCAAGTTTATTCACTGTTAGCGTTGGAGAGATCTATGCTTTTATTTGTCCTCATCTCTTCGGTCACAAATGTTGAATGGGTCTGAATTATTAAATCTCTCCAACACTGGGGCATTTCAACCTATTTCAGGTTTACTGAATCACCCAGGTTCTCCCATGATAGTAATTTTCAGTCTTGGAGAGCTTTAGAAAAGAAAAAGGCTCATTGTGTGTATATGTTATGTTTTTTTTATACTTACCTATTCTAGATGTTTACAGAGTTCCCCTAAAAATGCTCTCCCGGAAGTAGGAAGTTCTTAACAATGCAGAGAACATGATGACACAGTGCCATTCTCTGCACCATTACATTATGAGTGCACAACTTTGGTGGAACAGGTACAGGTTCATGATACCCTGTACTTACAGTATGTCCTCAGTCGTTCAAACTAGAAGACTTAAGACATCTAGTGGTGGAATGTTATGACTGCAGGTGGACAGTCCAGCATAGAAAATGGATATTGCAGCCAAAATGGTCCTTTTGGTAATTCCTTGGAGGTGTGGTGATGTCCTTTAAGGTGCAGGTTTATGACAACTTTTAGCCAGTATGTCCTCAGTCAGATGTTAAACATAATTCAAACTGGAAGACTTAGGACATCTAGTGGTCAAACGTTATTACTGCAGATGGACAGCCCAGTAAAGGAAATTAATATTGCAGCCAGAATAGCCTTGTTTTTAATTACTTGGTGTTGTTGTGACACCTGATAATACACAGGTTCATGACACCCTTTCTCACAGCATGTCCTCAGTCTGATACTGGGTGTCATTCAAACTAGAAGACTTAGGACATCTAGTGGTGGAATGTTATTACTGCAGGTGGATAGCCCAGCAAAAAAACAAACATTGCAGCCAACATGGCCCTTTTGTTCATTACTTGGTGTGGTGATGCCCCCAAAGGTGCAGGTTCATAAAACACTGTACTTACCATATGTCCTCAGTCTGATGCTGAGCATCAATTGATCTAGAAGACTTAAGACATCTATTGTAAGAATGTTATAACTGTAGATGGGAAAGGCGATGAATAATGTAGCCAAAATTGCCCTTTATTAGTCCTTTGCTGTTGTAATGATTCCTGATAAGGCTCAGGATCATGACGCCCTGTACTCACAGCAATTCCTTTGTCTGATGCTGGATGTCATTCAATCTAGAAGACTTAGAACATCTAGTGGTGGGATGTTATTACTGCAGGCACACAGCCCAGCAAGGAAAATGAACATTGCAGCCAAAATGGCTTTTTTAATCTATTGAAAAAAAAAAATTGCTGGAAATGGGCTTTAAGGGAGGCTTCATTATAAGCACACAAGCTTTTGCTAAAACACGTTTTTCTAAGGATAAATGATGTGAGCTTGCCAGCTGTCAGCCTAAAGGAAAAAATGATAATAATATGGATTATTTTAATATTGTTTTGAAGCTGAAATCTTTAGTGCAGTCATCCCCCCCCAAAATGAATGGGAGTTGAAAGTTGAAGGGGATGTTATCTGCTAGCAGTTATTATAGGTACATCTACCATTAATGGACCACTGGGAGAGTTCCGAAGAGATGTAATTATAATGTAAAACGCGTTCGCTGCCTCAAAGGTCTGATTCATGTGCACACCGAGCTTTGAAAACTCACGCGTTCCTATTCTGTGAGAATAGAGCTTTCTCGTCTTCTCAGGTGTCTCCTTTTTCTCGACATAAAATGGGAATACATTTAAATGAACCCACGGCAATCAAAGAATAAGAGATATTGAAAAAAGTGGGATTTTAAACATAACTCAGCTGTAGTGGTGGTCAGTGCCAGAAAAAAGCAGCAACATTTTTATCATTATCCCAATATCCCAATACCCACCATTTTCCCATGAAACTGGGACACAAATAAGTTTTCCAAAATCCACTGGAAACCTAAAATCAAAAGCTACGTTCAAGTCAATCTAGTGTTTTTTTCTCCATATGTTCGGCCATGGTTAGATGAACATGCCTGGGTTGGGTTTTGTGTGTTCCATCGAGAAGTATAGATGAATGAATGAATATGCCTTGGTTTGGTCCTGTGTGTTCCACCTGAGGAGTAAAGGTGGATGAACATGTCCAGGTTGCATTCTGTGTGTTCCACTGAGGAGTGGAGATGGATGAGCATGCCCAGATTTGATTTATTGTGTTCCCCCCGGGATTAGAGATGGTTGAACATGCCCAGGTATGGTCTTGTGTCTTTCATAGAAGAGTAGAGATGAATGAATGAACATGCCAAGGTTGAGTTCAGCATGTTCTACTGGGAAGTAGAGATGGATGAATGTGCCCAAAAGTAGTCTTGTGTGTTTTACTGGGGAGTATAGATAGATGAATCTGCCCAGGTTGGGTTCTACATGTTCTACTAGAGAGTAGGGATAGATTAACATGCCCAGGTGGGATTCTGCATGTTCCACTAGGAAATAGAGATGGTTGAACAGTTCCAGGTTCAGTTCTGCATCTTCCACTGGTGAGTAGAGATAGATGAACATGCTCAGATTGGGTTCTGCACGTTCCACTGGGGAGTAGAGATGAATGAATGTGCCCAGGTTGGATTCTGCATGTTACACTGGGGAGTAGAGATGGATGAACGTGTCCAGATTGGGTTCTGCATGTTCCACTGCACAGTAGAGATGGATGAACGTGTCCAGGTTAGGTTCTGCATGTTCCACTGTGGACTAGGGATGGATGAACATTGCAGGGGGGTTGGAAACAACTACAGCAAACTTCAAAGAACATAAACAGAACCTGCAAGAACAAAACCTGGGCACATTCCCCCATCTCTACTCCCTGGTAGAACATACAAAACCCAAGCTGGGTTGGGTTTTATTTACCCCTCTATTTGTTCTAATTACTATTTACCAAGACAATCCAAAACCACAAGGTTTAAGTTGTCCTCAGAGCAACATGTGAGGGAAAGTCCATCCAAGTGGTTAGAAAGGTAAGTATCAACTTCAATGGGCTCAAAAGAGTTCATCAAACTTCAATTTTTACTGAACCTGGGCATTTTCATCCATCCGTATTCCCTGGTGGAACACACAGAACCAAACTTGGACATGTTCATTCAACTTTGCTTCTTGGTGGAACACTCTCAACCTGGATTGGCTTTGATCTACCGCTCTATTTGCTCTTATGACTAATCACAGCAACATGTGAAGCAAAGACCTCCAATGAGGACACCTATTCCTTTTACACCACTAAGTTGGACATTTCAGACCAAGGAAGGAGCCTCCACAATTGTTGAAGACTGAACGGGAGCTTCGGAAATTTATGGTTGAGTTCTGCACTTTTCTGCACTTACATTTTTTTATCTACATTTTTATAATCTGGTAAATGTATTTTTTTTACTAACTCACCTACCTACTAAATGTATGATTGATGACCATTGCTAATATGTGATGAAGGTGTGATCTGTATGTGAAGCTCTGATGTTCCTGCTGCTGTTTGGAAATGTAAATGAGATATTTGTTAAATCCTTGTATGATTTATGCATGTTTCAGGTCTTACACACGTAAATATGCATGTGATTAATGGAAATGATATGTATGAAAGTCAGAGAAGCACGATTACTTTCTTTGTCTCATATGGGTCTCATAAGTGCCATATGGTTTGTGCATACTTTGTATTTGTCATTGGTTTGACGATGAACTATGTATGTGCTTAAAGAAAGCCAATCACAAACAAGTGTCCATGTAAATTGGAATCTCTACTTTTTAATTTGAGCTATCATAATAAATGAGTTTAACCTTTTAGATAATACTTGATGTTGAATTGTTTGCTTGTATTCTCACCCTGTCAGAACAGAAATGTCAGGTTATAAGGCCAATATTGGCTCTGAGCTGCCAACACACATTCAATAAACTGTCATATAGCAAACATGCAGGTGGGATCACATGAACAGTAATAAAAATCTTTGTTATCTGAGTGTTTTACCCCCTTCTTACAGTAAAGACAGGCTCAGTATCCTTTAATAAGGGAAGACACAGGTCAGACTGTATTGCAGGGAGAGATTACAAGTGAATACCAGCACATACAGTTATCCCTAAGCATTATTGCTGCACTATTCTGAAAGCCTACAGTGTAACTATACTCAAAGGTATCAAATAAAAGAGAAAAGAAAAAAGCAGGGTTTTCGGCACAAAAAGTGTATTTATATATATTCAATATGTAATAGTCATACAGAACTTACCAGATTCAGAATAGGCTACAATAGCTTCTTGTGGTCTAAACAGTATCACTTTGGCCCTATGGGGCACAGAATATAACACAAGGTATAACAGATTCAAATTGGTTATGCCTTGTGTTATATTCTGTGCCCCCTAGGGCCAAAGTGATACTGTTTAGACCACAAGAAGCTATTGTGGCCTATTCTGAATCTGTTATGTTCTGTATTACTATTACATATTGAATATATATAAATACACTTTTTGTGCTGAAAATCTTGCTTTTTTCTCTTCTCTTTCATTTGATACCTTACTAAATAAGGGTTGGCACCCAGTTTCTTAAGAACCAATACTTACCACAACCACCACCAACATTCATAACATTTTAACTACCGGTATATTAAAAAAAAAGTGATCTATACTTTAAAATATTTACTTTTTTCACTGCATTTTTTTAGGTTGGTGACAGGGTCTCTTTAATACTGGGACTAAAGGGAGCTGGAGGCACCAAATTCAGTATCCATGCATGGCATCCCAGGGTCCGCATGGTGCACACAATACCAGATGTCTGAAGTATTGCAGCCATGCCCAATCTTGCAGTACAGAATTGGATGCCAATATGTTATAACCACCAAAATATGTTTTTGTTTAATGAGCTGTGATAATCTCAGCAGTTCAGACAATGGGAATGTTTCTAATATCAGACCCATAATTCTATTTTCAGCGAATTGTTTCACAATCTTTAATAGCTGGTTCAGACAGATGACTTTGACAGACGTTTTGAGTATACACAGTGAGTACATACATAGAGAGTGCTAATGGGGAGAGAGACAGAGAGTGGGAGACGGAGAGAAGGTGGGGAGCGAGGAAGAGATGGGGAAGGAGGGAAAGATTGAGAGAATGGAGAGGGGCAGACTGATAATGAAAGGGGAAAAGAGAGAGAGAGGGCAAAAAAAGAAAATATAGAGAGTGAAAGACAGAGGGAGTGGGGAGAGAGGAAGGATGAGGGGAGAACACTCACACACACGAAAAAGAGAAAAAGACACAACGGGAGGAATAGACAGCTATTGAAAGAGGGAAAGAGAGGGAGAAGAACAGAGAGGGAGGATGGGGAAAGGGAACGGTAAAAACTGGGGAGGGAAGAAGAGATGAAAAGAGAGATTTAGGAATTGGCTGATAATAAAAAGAGGAAGTAAAGCGGTGAACGAGGAAGACATGATGAATGAATGAGGGAGAGAGAGGAAGAGTGAGGGGGGAGAAACAGAGAGAAAAAAAGAACAAAATAGATAGTAGGATATAGACTGATAATAAGAAAAAAAAAAAAAAAAAGAACAGAAGAGAGAAAAGAAAAAAGATAGCAAAGGAGTGGGAGAGAAGTTGGGATTGAAGACAATGATAGAGGAGATGAGCGAGGAAGAATGAGGGAGGTGGGGTGGTAGAAATAGAGGCAGAAGGAAAGATATGGGGTATAAATGCATAACAGAAGAAGAGCAAATAAGTGGGGGATAGAGAGAAAAGACTTGATTTAGTTAATCCCTCGAAGGCTAGGTAGGATACACGTTGTTTGGGGAAGCTGGAAGATTCAGCAAACCCTGAAGGGATTTTCTAAAGTTATTTGCTTTTTGTTAGCAAATGTTTTTTAACCTCCCTAGAGGTAACCCCGAGTTGGACTCGGGGTAGAAAAAAGTTGCTAAAAGTGGTAACCCTGAGTCACACTCGGGTATGTAAACCTTAGGAGGTAATAGTAAATAGAGCGCTCCCCTGATCCGCCGGCATCCCGCGCCTTCCAGCACCTCGATCTTTGTCTTATTTCTTCTTTCTTATTCCTGCTTCTGCACCCGATAAGTCACCAGGGAGTTCCGGGTGACGTTGGTGCGTGTGTACGTTGCCGGCAGGGCGGGAAATTCAAAATCCATTTTTTTTGCATTCAATACAAAATAACTGTATTGAATGCAATACATTGGATTTTCAAGAACATTTATTTTACAGTATATATATCAGTATGAGTATAATGTGTGTTTTTTTTTTTTAATTTAAAAAAAATTATTATTATTTTATGTATATAGATTTTTTTGATTTATAAAATTTATTGTTTTTAGATGATTTTGTGTTTCAAACTTTATTATACTTTTATATTATACTGTAAAATAAATTTTCATGAAAAACAATTTACCGCTTTTAGACATATAAATCTGGAAAGAAATGAACCGCTAGGGAGGTTAGTACTGGACCAGATCCATTCAATGTTTTATAAAATCAGGTATCAGGTTTACTGATGAAAGTGTATCCTCTCCAGTATTGGACAACTTCTGGTCCAACATGGGGGAAAAAGAAACGATAGAGAAGGCGGGTGATGAAGCATGGGGTGTGATAATGAGAAAGAGAGAGATAATGGGTTGATAAATAGCCACAGAGGAAGAGACAGAGAAGAAAAGAAAAGAGAGAACTGGATAAGGAAAGAGAAGAAGTATAAAGAGGAGAGACAACAAAGAAAAGACAGATAATTAGGAGTACAGAGAAGGTGGGGAGAGATGAAAAAGAAGAAAATATAGAAAACAGATAAAAAGGCAGATAATGGAGAGATAATAATAGAAGCCAAGAGACAAAGAGGAAAAAAGCCAAAGACATAGATAGAGAGTGAAAGAGAACGAGAGATGGTGTGGAGAGGAAGAGATGAAGGGAAAGAGGTAGAATGGGGTACGGGGTAAGATAATGTTAGATACAAAAGTTATAAAAGAGTAAGAGAAGAAAAAGAAAGATATTGAGGGGAAGAAAAGAGAGGTAGGGGGTAGATAGCTTTTGCTTTTGAAAAATAGAGAAGAGGAGAAAGATAGAAAAAAAAGAGAAGAGTGAGAGAAATTGTGAGGAAGAACAAGAGTAGCAGAGAAGGAGAGAGATAGGATATTTGTGGGATATACAGGTGTTAAGAGAGAGAGAGAGCAGGAAAGAAGGAAAATAGAATGGAGTGGGGACAGAGAGAACAAGAGAGGGATACAGAGAAACTGAGATAAAATGAGACACAGAGAGAGAACGACAGGCAGAGAATAAAAAAATAAAAAAGCGTATTAAAAATACATTTGGGATTCCAGGGTCCTTGTTTCCAGCTGTTCAGACAGATGTATATTCATCAGGGAACTCTTTAGTAATATATTGTATGATACAATTTAACTGTAATCCAAATATATTATATTTGTACCTCAGTGACTTTACCGGTCTGCAAATAAAAGTATATGTGTGCTAATACACAAATCATAATATCATCATATAAACACTAATGACATTGATGTATAGAAAGGACCATCCTGCCTCTGGTGGGGAGATCTCAGCACTCATCGTTATCTCCATCCTTGTTTCCTAACACAATACGTATCTGTGAGGATAGGAATATGGGAGAATTCATTGGTTGTATTATGTTGCAGGTCGGTGGTAATGATCAAGATGGCAGCCCATAGATTTGAACTTCTAAAAAATAAACATATCAGCAATGGCAACTTTCTTTTCTGTCTTCACGTTTTCCTTTTGATGACTGAAATAAGGAAGGAGATGATCACCTTAGAAAATGCATGTTAAACAAGAGGTCAGGAATGGTAACTTCCATATTTCTATCATTTGTGGTTTCCTTTCTGTGTTTTTCTTCCTCCTTTCTTGTTACACTCCCACTTTCTTTTCATTTTGCTTTTTCCTTCTTTTTTCTTCCTGTCCACTTTCCTTACATCTCTCTCTTCCCACTGTTCTCCTTCTCCATTTTTCCCTCATCTCTCTCTGTCACTCCATCTCTCACTCCCCATTGTCCCCCACCTTGCTCTCCATTCTTCCCCATGTCTCTTTCTCCCCATTCTTCCCCCATCTCTCCCTCTCGCTGCCTTTCTCCCTCTACATTCTTCCAAATCTTTCTCCCTTCACTCATCTCACTCCTTCCCTCTCTTTCCACCTCTATCTTCATTCTTTTCCATCTTTCTCTCTCTCTTTCTCTCTATTTTTCCCTCTCTTCACTATTCCTCATGTCCCCCCCTCTCTCTCCCATTTTTCCTCATCATATGCACACAGGTACAGAAGTCTCAGCCTGCAGTCCCTTTCCTGCTCTGCTTTGGCTTGCTTTTGGGCTCTTTCATCTCTGTCTCATCTCTTTCTCAACTCCTCGCTCATCACTCTCTCGGTCTCTCTCTACCTTATTCTTACCCATCTCTCTCTCCTCTCTTCCCCATCTCCCTCTCTCTCCCCCATTCTTTTCCATCTCTCTCTCTCCTCTCTTCCCATTTTCTCCCTCTGTCTCTCTTTATTCTCTTCCATCTCTCCTCTCCATCTATGTACACTGGCACAGAAGGGTCTCCACATGCAGTCTCTTTCCTGGTCTGCTTCGGTTTGGTTTTGGGCTCTCTCTATTCTCACTCATCTCTCTCTCAGTCTCTCTCTCTTCCCAGTCTTCCCCACCTGTCTCTCCATTCTTTCCAAACTCTCTCCTTTCTTCCCACACCTCTCTCTTGCTTTCTATATTCTTCATCAACTCTCTCTCCTCTCTTCTTACATCTCTCTTTCTCTATTCTTCCCCATCTCTCTCTGCATTCTTCTCCATCTCTCTCTCTCCTCTCTTCTTACATCTCTCTTTCTCTATTCTTCCCCATCTCTCTCTGCATTCTTCTCCATCTCTCTCTCTCCTCTCTTCTTATTTTCTCCCTCTGTCTCTCTTTATTCTTCCCCGTCTCTCCTCTCTGTCTATGTACACTGGCACAGAAGGGTCTCCACATGCAGTCTCTTTCCTGGTCTGCTTTAGTTTGGTTTTGGGCTCTCTCTACTCTCGCTTATATCTCTCTCGGTTTCTCTCTTCCCAGTCTTCCCCACCTGTTTCTCCATTCTTTCCAATCTCTCTCCTTTCTTCCCACATCTCTCTCTTGCTTTCTCTATTCTTCCCTATCTCTCTATCTCTCTCTCCACTCTTCCCCATCTCTCCCCATTCTTCTCCATCTCTCTCTCCTCTGTTCCCATTTTCTCCATCTGTCTCCATTCTTTCCCATCTCTTTCTCCCCCCCATTCCTCTCCATCTCTCTCTCTCCCCATCCTTCATTCTTCTCCATCTCTCTTTCTCCTCTCTTCTTATTTTCTCCCTCTGTCTCTCTCTATTCTTCCCCGTCTCTCCTCTCTGTCTATGTACACTGGCACAGAAGGGTCTCCACATGCAGTCCCTTTCCTGCTCAGCTTTAGCTTGGTTTTGGGCTGTCTCCATGCCCTAGGCCTCAGGCTCTCTTGAGATTGGGTTCTGAGCAGAGGTGAGTCACGCAGACCGGGGCCGTGCAGCTGCCGATAAGTCAGGCCGGAGTGATGTATGAGTAGAGCATTGATCGCAGCTCTTTGTGGCGTGTGCTGAAAGCATTATTTTAGGCTGCTGTGTTTATTTATGGACAGAGGAGAAGCATTAAAAGCTCAGAGGTTAAAGGGGATCTATAGCCTTTCCCCAATTTATTAACACACTCCTTCTCACAGGGGGCCATTTCTTTCCTGTGCAGACATTTTAAGATCTCCACTAGGTACCATTTGTACCTATTATGGCTGCATAACATAATGGTATTAGGATTTATAAAATGCAAACCCTTGTACAAAAAACAGTGCAAGGTTATGTTGTGTGCCGGGTATAAGTTCTGCAGGTAATCGCAAAACAGCATATGACTTGAAACTCAGGCATTGTGATTGAGGCTCATTGTAATAAATTGTGTGCAAGTGCAGAATTTATTACAGCAAGCACTGCTGCAAGTGGTCTGCACTTTATATTGCTCGCTAATTACCTGCATTGCTTTGTGTTGACTATGGGGCTGTTATTTCTTTATTGTGCCATTTATCACAACCACTTAGTGACATCATTGTAGAACAAATTAAAGTAGACATCTTGGAGTGCATGTATATTGTGAAAAATAAAAAATATTTAGTATACAGCCTAGTGCTCAATTTATATATTGTCATCCAAGCTTCACCCAATTTTTATCCAAAATGTGTACATTTTTCACATTGGATTGCATTAGAATGTGTGCAAATTCAACTTTGCCCATGATTCATTTGTCTTTTTGAAGTCTAAGTAAAAACAAATGTGTGAAATTTGGGTAAAAGTTGGGAGAAAACATTTAAAAATAGACCCTTTGGAGCAGGGGTCCCCAACCATGGTACCTAAGGCCAATTCTGGGTCATGAGCTGTGCCGAACTGAGCTAACTGTAGCTTTATTGGCTACAGTGTTTACTGAGACAGAATGGGATCTGTGTCCTTTCTACTGTTATTTTGCTGACCCCCATCCTCAGACTTGGGCCAGATTCATGCAAGAAAATATTTGTACAGATGGGGAGAGGAGGGGGAGTCTCTGGTGCAAACAGTTTGCTGTTCTACTACCTTGGAGTATGAATAGTTCTAAAAGGGATTGCAATTTTTTATTGTGTAACCATTGTGAAAAAAAGTACACTGATCCCGGGCATGTTTGTTAACCTTCAATATTCACATAGTAGGAATAATTCGATTCTATTACATTCCCCAAACAGCAACATTCCACTGAAGAATATTCAATTGGCATTATTTATAGAACATCAATGAATAAATAGCCCATTGTGTCAACTTTGATACATTTATAAAGAACGCTTGCATGGAATGAACCAAAATGAATGAATTTATAGTCTTTCTTGACCTTTTTTTTTAACATGGGGGACCTCTTGAAATAACTTTCTGGTCTTCTATAATTCCTATATCAACAGATCATGGTATATTAGTTTGGTGGTCATTGGGAAGAATGTCCTCCTTACAGATAGCCGAAAAGATCATTGGGGTCACTTAAACTAATCAGAGAGGCCCAAATTGCTCATTGCTCAAGGAAGCCCTAGCCTGGAGGAACCTTAGGGTGAGAAACACTTGTAAACCCCTTTGGCCTCATGATCCCCCAAGCCATTAGCAATCTCTATAGCACCTATGATATTCCTGATGCTGCAAACTGATCTATTTGCTTCCCTCGAGCAGATATGGTTACTTAGTTGTCACATTCTCTTCAGGAGTGATTCTTGAAGGCCACTCTTGCTTCCCATTGACTCATATTTTTACTTATCTTTGAAAGACATGGCCTTCATGAGCTTTCAGTTGTTGTTGCTTGCTATTGTATTTGTGTAATATAATGCCAACATTTTATTTTTATATATGTTGAGTATGTGTGCCAAGTAATATGTATGTGAAACATGTATTTACAACCTCTCACCTTGAGTATGTCTTCATTTGCTTTCCTCTACTGAAGGACAGGCATATTTTTTTTTTCAAAAATCAACTACTTCTTGGAATCAGATGTGGTTGAGAGATGATACAATCATAAATAGTTGGTGTTTGTGCAGTTCCTGGCATTGTTCAAAAACATATGACACAGGTCAGCTCATTCTGAAGTCGCTTACATTGTCCTTTGCTGCAATTAGGCCCATTTCTGACTTGTGGTTAACTGCAGTGTTGTACAACAAGCTCAACTGTGCACCCAACAACTTCCATTTAACCATATGGGAATGGTTGGGATGGGAGCAGTTGGGAACATTTTTATGCATGTTTTTGCATGTGGATGAGGTTGCGGTGGGGTTGTAAAGGGGTTTTTGGAAGCAAAATTCTGGGCATGCAGTTGCTTTTCCTTCCCTGAAAGAAGAACCCCTTTGGTGGTTTGCCAATAATGGGTACAGAGCACCTTGGAGCAGCCTACCATGCAGTTTGCAACCACAGACAGGCCATACAGTGTACAATGTGATCATTCAGAGAGAGAAGATTGAGGATATGTTGACTTAATCCCAGCCTAGGCAAAGTCACTGGACTTGGGTAGAGCCTCACTGAAGGTGTAAGGTATTATGAAAAACGATACAGTAGAGTATCTTGATACACTAGGAATGTATTCATGCCACTTTAAATAATCATCAGTGTTTTCAGCGTGGAGGGTTAATAGGTAATGATGTAAGGTCTGAAAGTCCCTGGCAGGAATGTCAACTATTCACAAATGATAATGAGTGTAAAACAATGCAACAGTTCCAGCAATGCACATTTTGATCAATAATGCCGCTCAATAATGACAACCTTAGGGGAAATTAGGCTTTTGACATTAAGGTATCAGGCTAGGTAACAAGGCAGCCCCTATTTGAAGCGTCCGGTGGGTTTTTTATGCAGAACGCATTGGAGGACAGTTTAGAGGGCAAACACAAAACAGAAGAGTGTCTACGCTTCGCTTGGGCCATTGTGCGCATAGTTTCAAAAATCCTAGCTCTCTTTATTTACAAATGATTTATAAATGATGCTTAAAAACCAATCATATACAATGAAGGATGGGAAATACATAACCTATGCACGAACTCGACCATACAAGCAACTAGGGAAATACTTAGAAAACTGTTTTCTGATCGATAGCATCGTTGATGCAGCAAGAGCTGTCTTGCTACATCTACCTGAGGCTTTTCCAATAAAAAATATGTTAAAAATATCTGATGTCGAACAAGTTTAGCTCTGAACACAACATATTAAAAGTCGGAAACAGACAGGCAGGAAACTGATTGAAATATTGAACTTTGGTGGCCCTTTTTTGAATACGTGAGTCATGAGGTGAAAGAAGATTATAAAAGTCCAAACTTGGATCGGTTGGGTAAACGTGGCTTCGCTTTGAATGCAGGGAGAACTTAATATCAATATATATATTTTTTTGGTTTTCTCTTTGCCAAAGCTTATTGTTTCACTATAAGGCTGACTCTTCCTTCTCCCTTTTATTCATCCACCTTTCCTAAATTCCTTTAACTATCAATCCCATTCTCCATCTTTCAATCTCTATATGTCTTCCTTCATCCATCCACCCATTCATCTATCCATCTATCCAACCAACCATCCATCTATCCATTTCCCCCTGTTCAACTATCCATCTCATTACTCCATGGATGTCTCCATTCATCTTTTTTCTTGTCCTTATCAATCTGTCTGTCTATTAACTTTCCCACTTACTGTTTAACCTTCCATTCCATGCTTCTTTCATCTCTGCATCCCAATATTCAACCATTTCCCCTTCTTTTTGCTGTTACCTATCTATTCATTTACCCGTCGTCCCATCATCTTCCCTTCCACATATATCTTTATGCATCCATCCAACCCTTTAGATAATCATTTCACCAATATTATATATCATGCCTGTCCCTATTCATCCTTCCTACTATTCCTCTTTGCTCTTGTTAATCCATTTATCCTTCCAGTTAACCATCCTCACGCTCTCATTACAACCATCTAACCATGCATTTTACTCTTCGTTCTGGCCATTGTCCATCCATTCAGCCTCCCATCCAATATCCCTTTAAGCCTTCAACATTCCCTTTAATAGTCTATCCCAGGAGGTGGTATAGAGAGGTGCAAGGTGAGCCACTTCTCAAGGGCCCAAGACCTTCCTCAGCCAACAGGAGCTCCACAGGAGCCCCGAATCAGTTTGGCAGGGAGGCTACAAGTTAGTTCTGCACAGGGGCTACATCCACCACTGGTCCATCATACCTCCCTATGTTCATCTATCTTTCAAACCATCTGTCCTTTAATGGATGCACACATCCATCTATTTCCTCTATTGCCCTTCTCCCACTATCCATCTATTCCATCACCATTTCCTCCTCCTGACTCAATCATTCTATACTAATTCATCTATTTATACAATCATTACTCCCTACATTTATCTCTGCCTGTCCCCATCCATCCCTCTCTTCGTTCTCTCCTTATATTCTTTATCTAGTCTCCCTTTCTCTTCATTTATCTATTTCATCTTCACTCTTTCCCTCATCCTTTCTATTTCTTTATCTATCCCTTCATCTCCCAAGTGTCTTTATTAATTTCTGTCTCTCTGACCCACTTATTCTTTCCCCATCCATCATCCACATCTCTTCCCCATTCCCATCTATCCGTTCCTCCACCCCACTCCATCTATCTCTCCACCATTCTTCCACCCATCCTCCCTTTCCTCTCTTCATCTATCCATACTTCCATCCGTTCATAGAAAGGTGGTTGGTATGCTGTAGTGATGAGTGAATCAATTCATATTTAGTGAAGGGAAAAATAATTTTGAAACCCCAGCAAATTGCAAATGTTTCGGTTCTCATAAATATACAACATGGTAAAGGATTGTCCAGTTTAGAGAATAACTCAATTCTTGAATCATGATTACCTCTCTGGAGATCAGACAGATCAGCATACAGATATTTAGGTGAGTCAAAGACTTAAGAATCACTGTTTCTATAATGATATGATCCATAATAACCCCAGCTAGAGCCAAATGTATGAGTTACCATACAGACTGGTCCCCCACTGAAAAGCAGCGCTGCCCAACCTAACTGCATGTTGGCTTTCCACGACACACAGTTGATCTGCTGGAATTCACCTCTAATTCAGATCAATTGAATTGAATCAACTTCTTCTTTGACCTTCTTGGACCTCCATGTAGACCACACTGGTCCACAACATGTAGACCACCAGAAATATCCCAGCATTGACCATTGTTTCTCCAGTTTTTTTACCATGGGGTAACTATTTGAAATAACTTTAAGGTCTTCAGGAAATCCCCACCATAATTACTAAATCACAACTCACAGTAGTGTGGTGGTCATTAGGAAGAATGATTCTTACGTTGTTGGCCATTGGGATGAATGTCACCCTTACAGATAACCAAAAAGATCATGGTGTCAGTTAAACTGAACTTAGGGTCACTCATTTTTCATTGCTCATGGAACCCCTAGCAACCTCTGGGGGAAACTTTTGGTTACACGAAACCCTAGTTGAGAAACACTGTGCTAGACAATGATAGAAAATAGCTTGCCAATGAGCTAATCACTCTGCTTCCTTTTAGTGTCAGCCATCCATCCTTATTGGATCATTAGTATATTGAAATTAGGGAAGGTCTTCCCAGTTTGGCCCTTAGTGTTGGTCCTCCAATATATTGTGACAAGTAGCCTATACCACAGAGTCAGGTACAAATTGAAGTTTTCTTTATACAACTTTATTCATGTTTTTTTTATATATTACTAATTGTAATCTAATTACGAGACCTTCAGGTGTGATAAGCAGTTGTAGCTCTCAACATGAGTTCACCATAATTCAGCTACATCATCATTTTTCAACCCTTCGAGGAACCCCTAAAATAATGGTAAGGTCCCAAGAAAATATGCTAAAACCAATTTAATGGGGGTGAGTGGGTAAAGAAAAGCCTTCTAAATTGGTCATCAATGACTAGAATCCTCCCCTTAAAGTCAGGGCTAAAATATCACCACCACCTATATAAATACATCTTTAGGGTCATACGATTGGCTCTACCAAGTGGTTTTGGTCCCAGAACTATGGTCAATCAACCAGTTTGAGGAACCCTGGGGTTTGCACAGAACTCTGATTGAGAATGGCTGAATTAAATCCTGGTTTAAAACTAAAGCCAACACAACCATTTGCATTGCCTTCAGCACTAACTAAGTGGTGCCACCAGTACAAGGTAGTATCCGAGAAATGATTATTATTTCTCCCCAGCCCTGTATGTACAGTACCTTAACATTATTCTATAATATCTGCAAATGCTGTCTGAATAAATCATTAAACAGCAAGACATCAGTGGGCCCGCTGTGTTGCTGGGCCCCTAGCTGTCAAACGGTCCACCATCGCTACAGCTACTCCTTTGTACTCCACCAGTGTGCCCACACAGGTTACAGACCCCGGATCTGAGCCTAATAGCAGATGCTTTTATCCAATTCCAGCACAAAACCCCTTAAGATCTGCTTTCTTATTAACATTTCCAATCTTTAAAAAGAAAACAAAAGTGATGAATAATAAAATACATTTAGATGTTGTGTGCAATTACAGCTGACCTATCTGCACTCTGCAAAGCTTTCCCGCACACAGGCAGACAGTGATTTTATGCAGAGACCTTAAAATGAGATATCGGCGAAAAAAATGTTTATTTTGCTCAGTTATCTCATTTTGTTATTTCACTTTTGTAATAAATAGACTCGAGCTGCAATCATGTGCTGCTGGGGTTTTGAGCCAGAGGGGCCTGCGAGAAGGCTTGAGCAAAACTGTTAGGTTTGTAGGAAAACAAGTCATTCTTAATCAGGTGATAAGGCACAATTTGCGCACCACCAATGTGTCACTAGTGCCCCCTACTGGAAGGTTCTGGATACACTGCAGAACTGCTAAGTAAGAGAAAAAAAACTTTAAATAAGAGCAATCTCTCACATATTCAAAAGAAAAACCAAATCTTGCTCACCCTTGTTTATTGACCCTTCAAGGAATTTTCATCAAAGTTCATATTCATTGGGTATGGGTAAGCACTTGCAAAATGCATCAGCACAGAACCTTACTGATGCTCGCTAACTTTTGATTGATTGCAGTGCAAGAAACAATGGTAAGCAAGACTGGTTAAGTTTAATTTTTCACATATGTATATCTACACAATGGACCAGCCATGGTTGGAAACAGCACAGCCTTCTTGTCATGGAGTATGTACAGTAGCAGAACAATTTTTATACTTTCTATAAATATATGTATCATGTATCCTTTGAAAATCACAATTTAAATAAACTGCTTTCTGTAAGCAGTTGGTAGTTGTAGTGCATCATGTATGGCTTCCCTGTCATTGAAGATCTTTAATCGGGAAGGTATGTGGGGTTGATATTAGTGTTGGTGTTTGAATTTGGATTGTCCTCATATTCGCCCCGAATATGGCTGTTCGAATTCGGATAGATGGAAATTTGTGTGTAAAAAATGTGTCAAAAAAAATCCCACAATGACAGGATGGTGGGAATCCTCCTGTCAGTGTGGGATCCCTGGGCACTACAGCTTAAATGGGGACAAGTCTCCCCATTTATCACCTCTAGTGCTCTGTGCTTGGCTAAGGAAAGGTAAACCCTGATGACAGCTCAAGCGTCATCAGGATTTTTCTTTCCCCAGCCAATCACAGAGCACTAGAGGTGAATGAATGGGGAGACTTGTCCCCATTTAGCCTCTAGTGCCTGGGATCTTCTCAATAAATGCAGCCGTGGCAGTGCAATCCCTGGCACTACAGGGTAATTACCTATAGTGCCGGGGATCTTATCAATGAATGCAGCAGTGGCCACATTTATTGAGAACAGTGTGGGATCCCTGGCACCAAAGGGTAATTAACCTCTAGTGCCCGGGGGTTTGCAAACAGGAGGATTCCCAGGGAATCCTGTGAATACCCTGTGAATCCTCCTGTGTGATTGGCTGAAGAAAGGTAAACCCTAATAACAGCTAAAGCGTCATCAGGATTTTTCTTTCCCCAGCCAATCACAGAGCACTATAGGTGAATGAATGGGGAGACTTCCCCAGCACTAGAGGGTAATTAACCTCTAGTGCCCGGGATCTTCTCAATAAATGCGACCGTGGCAGTGCAATCCCCGGCACTAGAGGGTAATTAACCTCTAGTGCCCCGGGGATCGCAAACAGGAGGATTCCCAGGTAATCCTGTAAATCCCGATGGTTTCATGAAATTTTGGCGAACTGATTTTGCGAAACCATCGGAAGTTCAAGGAAATTTTTGTGAGAATGTCAGAGGCATATTTAACCAGAACTAGTTGATATGTTTCATGTTTTCAGTTTTGGTTTTAATAAGTTTTTTAATGCACAGTGAAGTCTTTAGACAGGATGGAGGTAAAACAAAGCAAAACTTTTTGGGAAACCAGTGGAGGAACAAATTATAGGAAGGACAGGGAAACAAACTATGGGAAGGTTGTAAGAGTAAGGCAATCCACATAAAATGTGAAAATCAAGCTACGAATGTAGGAAAAACCTTTAGGATGGGAGAGGAACAAGCTTTGGGAAGGGTGGAAGAACAAGACAGGTCAGAGAAAGAGGGATAATCAAGCTATAGGAAGGCTGGAGGGAAAAAACTACAGATATGGCAGAAGAACAAGCTATGGGAAGGGTGGAAGAGCAAGACAAGTTACACAGATAATTAGAATCAAGGTAAGGGAGGTATGGAGAAAAAAACTACAAGAAGGTCAGAAGAACAAGCTATGGGAAAGTGGAAAACCAAGAAAAGCCACAGAAAGGAGAAGAATCAAAGTATAGAAAGGGTAGAATAGCAAGACAAGCTACACATATAGAAAGAACCAAGGTATGGGAGGTATGGAGAAAAAAACCTACAAAAAGGTCAGAAGGATGAGCTGTGGGTAGGGTGGAAGAACAAGGTAGGGTGGAAGAACAAGACAAGACAAGACAAGACAAAAAAGCTTAGCGATGGGTTTTTTTTAAATTGGCAATTAGATATGTATTGATTTATTACATATAAACAATACAAATGGTAATTATATAACAGAGCTATCAAAGATTCCACACAGGGTAGATAATCACAAAAGGTCCACCACATTAAATGGATTGGGGGTGCCGATCAAAAACTATATATCAAATTTCCTATTGTATTAGCATCTCAGAGAAGAGGAACCAAAAGTCTCCTTGGCCTGATGCGTTTGCCTATTGCCTTCTTAGGGGTAATTATGCAGAGAACATTTGGCTGATATTGGAAATTTTGCGTTTCATTGGTTGAGGAGATTACAGGGATAGAAACTGAATTGATATAGAAGTTCAAAGTACCTGTATTGTGGTCATAAGGATTCAATATGAGAACCTGGGATTGCTTAAAGGGTAAGGAAAGTGCAGCCAGAGGTTTAAAAAACCCCATCTCTACTTTTTTTTTTTTTTAGCTTTTACTAGCTAATATTAGTTAATTCAAATGGATGTGTGAGTGGGGTTTTGTCCTATTAAGAATGTACCTATGGAGAAAAGCCTGTGATTTTTCTTACATACATAAAAAGATACTATCAAGCTATAGGAAGGATGGAAAAAAGACCTACAGGAACAGCAGAGGAACAGGAAGGGCAGAAGAACAAGTTATGGGAAGGGTGGAGTAAAAACCTACAGTATGGGCAGATGAGCATAATTTGGGAAGGGTGGGAGAACAGGACAAGTTAAGCAAATAGATAGATTCAAGCTACAAGGAAGATGGAAGAAAAACATACAGGAGCAGTGGAGGAACAAGCTATGGCAAGGGTGAAAGAAAATTAGAAGCTACAAAAGAGGGAAGGAGAAAGCTATGAGAATAATGGAGCAAAACCATACAGAAACGGCAAAAGGTCAAGCTATGGGAAGGGTGGAGTAAAAACCCACAGAATGGACAGAACAGGCTTTGGGAAGGGTGGAAAAACAAGACAAGCTATGCAATAAGATAGAATCAAACTATGGGAAAGACAAAGGAACATGAGAAGCTTCATAAGGGAGGAAGAGAAAGCCATGAGAAGAATGGAGCAAAAACCTACAGGAAGGACGGAGAAACAAGCTATGGCAAGGGTAGAAAATTATGAAAAGTTACATACTGGGGTGAGGAGCTAACTATTTGAAAGATGTAAGAAAATTCTACATGAAAAAAAAAGAGGAATAGGTTATGGGAAGGGTGGAGGAACAAGATAAACTACAGAAAGTGCGCATGTGGTGCCCGTGAAGAGGTGGACAAACTATGGGACGAAGGGGAGAAGAAAAAGCTAAGAGAACTGCAGAAGAAGAAGCTATAGGAAAGGCAAAAGTAGGGGAAGAAGCTAAAGGTAGGATTTAGGACAATCTTTAGAAAAAGTATAGAACAAGTTACAGAAAAAGGGGAGAGGCAAGTTATGGAAATTATGAAAGAAACACCTACACTAAGGGCAGAAGTACAAGGTAAGTAGAAGGACAGTGTAAGAATAGGATGCCAGAAAAAGCTATAGAAAGGTGGTAGAACAAGTTGTAAAAGAGGATAAAGCTACAGGTAGGGTTAAGTAACAAGATATAGAAAGGGATGAACATGCTATGATATGTGAGAATGAACAAGCTGGTTCTCGGAAACCAAACTACTTCAGTCTGCAAGCTGAAAAATGAAGTTTTGCAATATTATCTTAAAAGTGTCCACCTGAAATGAAACATCAGTTTTAATTTGAGTTGGCCTTTAATTAGGGTGCAAAAGCTATATGTTATGCCTAAAAAGAGAACACAGTTTTGTATTCAAACTAGGCAATTAGCTAATTTTCCTAATCAATTCTCGCTAATATCTTCAATCCATTTGCCACAAGCAATTAGGCATAATGTCAGTGCAGAGCTCAAGTCCCAAATTATAACTCAGAAAGTGACCTTCACTTGTCACTCCGGGCCTTATATACAGCTTTGCACTCCGTCTATACAGCTTGAAAATCATCCGTTTACCTGGAAACGATCCAATCTTCATAAACACAGAGCCAATGAGGAATAGGGGATAGATTGCAAGTAATGACTGATTCTTCCTGACTGATTACAGTTATGCAATACTTGTAATTAAATTAAATACTAAACTGATGTGCCAAGGAGCCCCGGACATTGACTTAGTAACTTCTCATAGGTCCACATCTGGAGGAAAGCTGTGCCAAGGGTTTATCCTGATGTATTACAGTACTTGCGATCAGTTTGGAATGGATAATTATTAGAACTATATATGGATCATCTTGTGCATTAGAAACAAATCATATCGTCACACAGCTCTATTCTTTCCCAAGCTCTCTCCATGGGAATGAGATGACACAGGATTTGCCCTAGTTTTCAGTAAGAACTGAAACCCAACTCAAGCCAAAGCTTTCTGGATTGTGTGTGGAGGGATTAGAGACTTCCTCAAGTTTGCAATGCTTGGAAAAGTAAGTACCAAATGTTTATTGGTTGTGGAGTTTGGTTAAAAAGCTAACTCTTTCTGAAAGTCTAAGAGTACCTCCTTATGATTTTAGATTGAGGAACATCTTCCTTGAAGGTAAGTTTCCTAAATTTAAAGCCTTATAGGAAAGCAACTACTCTGATTACTAGGTAGTACATTACCTGTCCTTTAATTTTCTAGCTTGCTGCTGGTATGTCCCCTAATTTGGGCTTTTTCTTTAGAACCTCCAGATTATGAGTGTGGAGTCTATTCAGTATTACTACCAAGGTATTTAGAGGCCCTGATGAAGGGACCTCTAAAACGTGTTGGCTATAAATCTGTTGTTAAATCATAAATTGTGGACTCTCCTACAAAGTATTTGGTGATTCTTCTCACATTTTTTTCCAATATTTCCAATGGATCCCTAGTTAAGAGCGACATTTCTGATATTGAAGGTCCAGTTTCTTTTGGATTATTTGTGCTTCTGGTCTTTAATCTTTTTAAACATTAGGCTTTAAAAAAGCTCTCTAAGACTGGAGAAGATAGACTATTATGGGGGAGACGGTGTGATCAGCACAGCTTGAATGAATTCCTAAAAATCATTTGTCAAAAATGTTCAATCCTGGACCAGATCCATTCTAAGATTGCAGGACCACTTAGGTTCTTGCATGATAGTCTATCTTCCCCAGCTTTAAAAAATCTGTCCTTTATACAAGAAACTAACTGTAGCTCATGTGGCCTGACATTTTGAAAACTTCCATATCTAGTTGGTATTTACCCTGTCAGAACCTCACCCTTCTAATTTCACTTTGTATTTGATGGGTGTAAGGGAATAGAAAATAAAGGGTAGTCTACCCACTTACTGTTTTTTTGATGGGTGTCAGAGAATCTAGCAAGTCAGGCTCATTATGCACAAGTATGCTGGCCATCAATTTTGCATTTGATTGACCAGTCAGATCAGTAATTGCTCAGTTTCCAGTCCCAAAGCACAATATGATATTCTAGCATTCTGATCATTAGGGTTGGAGATGGGGTGGACCTCATGGCCATACCAAGGATTCTCCAATAGATGGAACTCCCAATCAATATTGCTTGGTCTTTCATAAACACAACCTGTGTATATTTGATCAGTATTTACCAATATATTTAATCACTCTGTATACACTTGAGGAATCACTGCTCACAATCAATCTGTTGTCGAAATAATTTCAGATTCTTAGACAATCTCAATATTTTACCGGATCAGAATGGAAAATTGATCTGTGTGTCCTTTGCTTGGTCCATTTCCAGGTTTGTGATCTTCATCAACTTTTTCTGCTGGGTCGGAATGACAAAGCTATTGCACTTGCCTACAGATGCTAAGTCATCTTGGCATGGTTCTCTGCCAATCCTGCACATGCCAGAAGGGGCACCCGGGGGCCCAAGCTTCAATAAACAGCCATGGTGTCATGAACTGATGATAAATCTTTTCTGTGGGGACACAAATAGCGCTTAAAATCTGACAGAATCTCTAACTCCTGCTGCTATATTATAATTCAACAGCAGCTCCTTATACATTATAATTAAAATAAAAAGCTAGTAACTTGGTAGCAATTTTTTTTTATTTTTATGCAAATCCGTCAGTTCGCACATATTCATACAAATTATGAATCTCAGTTGTCTGAATTCCTGAACTGATTTTCTGCAGAAGAGACACATCTGCATGCAAATATTTGGTGTACAGGCTTGTGTGAGTTGGCGGTTCTCCTGATTTGATTGTCAATGTCTAATAATAAAATACCAGAATTTGGTGGAGTGACTTTTCAAACTTCGGGTACCAACCTTACTCAGTGCTAGTTTTGAGTTTCTCAAATTTCTCTTCCTTTTCTGTGATGGTATTTGAAACTATTGATTTATGGCACTCTTTAAATCTCCTGTCATAGTACATTGCACCATCAGATGAGTCACATCTTGTGATGGCCGGCGGACTGTTTTGACAAACTTTGATGAATGTGAATGACCACAGCTGGAGAACATATAGTAAATAGTTTCCATTGTAATTCTTTAGAAGCTGCCCATAAACAGAGGGAGTGTTTAGTTTTGTCTGTCATTAAAGCAGAACAAATCTCAAAGATCTCAAATTTCCTAGGTGAAAAAATTTGAATTATAAGTACCTCACCCCCATCTACTTCTTCTGTATCACTGGGCATGAAGCCACCATCCCTCCAGGGGAATGAAGTTTGGGTAAAATCACATAAGACTCTCCAGTCCATTTCAAGAGGGCCATCTTCTAAGAGTTTGCTCGGTGTTCTCCATGCCAGATGTTGTTTGATGTCATCTTCGTCTAGGTGCCAAGGTCGGAAGGTGGAGTTAGGAAAGTCCTAATTTTTTTCTTACAGCTACTTTTTACACCAATATTAGTAGGGACTTTGTAAAGTTGAAAGCCTGGACATAAGAAGACTTTTCATTTCAATGACTATATTTGTATAAGCTGGATTCATCTTCCAAATTGAATCCACAAAAGTTTCAATAGTCAATTAATGGGATGCAGACAAACTTTGGATATTTTACATATTTTTATCAAGCCCCCGTATCTACAGAAGAAATATGAAGTTATGATCTTGCCTACATAGTAGCAAAGCCAAAGGAAACGAGGAGACAGGAAGTATCCCTCTCACCACCATCCCTCAACTTCCCAATATACCTCTACCTCTACCCCATCACCATTTCCTTATCCCTCTTTGTACCTCTACACCCCCAATTCAATCACCCTCCCAGTTTATCTCCAACCTCCCCACTGAACTGAACCCCCTATTACCTTACTATACCTTTATTCCCCCAACAGTCTTCCTCCTTACCTCCAGTTCACCTATATCCCCAAACTGCCATTTCCATACCCCCCACTATACCTCTTCCCTGCCACCACCATCCTCCTACTCCCTAGTACACCCCACCCTTTCTAACAGTAATCCTCTTATCTTTTTCCCTTCTCAATGGCCACCCCTCCATGTCCCCACACCCCAACAGCCATCCCTCTATCCTCCATCATAACTCTTTACTCTTCAACATCCAGCTGCCTCAAGGGGATTTTATTTTGATAGTGTGAGCATGAGGTGACAAAGTCACTACAAGAGGAGCTAAGAAGCAACAGGAAGAAAGCTCCTTCTTAAACAAAGGTACAACCAAGCAACCAGTCAGGAGGTCAGCTGCAGGTCAATTGACATTGTCAATGAATTCCGAATGACCTAAGAATTGTCTAAAACGAATGCCACCAACACAACCCCAGAGCCCATTGTGGCCATTGACAAAGGCCCTAATCTCTGCTCATTCATTATACCTCCACCTGATTCACCTTTTTGCTGTCAGTTCAGCACTGACTTTCTCATTTTCTATAGAAGTATAGAATACTTCTATAACTATACTTATGGTATCCCATTTTTTTCACAGCCTTGTCAAAATGTCTTCTCCTCACACAGTAATTATAAAAGGAGCAATTCATCCTCAAGGTTCACAGGAGAACCAATCAGAATGTTCAGAGCTATGGCTTCTGCTGTGAGCTTTGAGGATGAATTATGTTACAGTACTTAAAGCTAGAGAGGTCAGTGATGGCTTGTTCTATCTACTTGTATGTCATTCGTCTGGCCACAAGTTCATTTTGAAGTCTCCTGTTCTCTAATAATAAACAATAAAAATACAAGAAAGCCAACATGGTAGATGATATTCTCAGTTCTTCCAATGATAAAGTATATTTTGATATTTTGATGTCTTGTACTTAAGATTTACGAACGTTCCTTAATACTGTTTCATTGGAGCTTCCAAACCCTGCATATCTCTTACGTCCTTGACACTCCCAAGCCTGCTAAAGGGAACCATAAAAATTAAATAGTGTCACAGAGTCAATGGCAGCTAGGAGAGACATTGATACCCTGAGTATGCTCAGCTGCTTTGTCAAAGCAAAGAGCCGCCATTTTCCTGTAATTGCCTTGGGATTCATTTATGAGTCCATTTTACAAACAAATTGTGCTTAGTGGGGTTCTCCTATGAGGAGCAATTTTATGCAATAAGTAAAAACATTTAATAAGTTACGACTACTGTGCAGCAACTGGCACAGTTCACTGTCTCCAAAAACCAAACTGTGTTACTGTCTGCGGATGTAGTTGTTGCAGCTGTGTCCTTGCAGAGTCAGTCCGCTGATTTGCACCTGGGTCCCATGCTTGATTCTTGTTCCTCTGTGCAACAACTTTACAACGCCTTAGAAAGCTGCCCCCGGTCGTCCAACCTGCATGTTTTGACATTTTTGCACTGACCCTGCAGGTTGGTAATGGGAAATACTGCTGTACACCACTTCTGATGTCCTGTCTGAGATGGCTAAAAGCATCTTCAAAGCATCTTGTATACTTAAAGCAATTGTTTGCAGCGCCTTTATGCAGCGCAATATGTTCATGTCAATTCTGCCCTCCTAAGTAGCACATGGTGCTCTTATCCAAGGGCCAATTCATCGAATGTATGATGCAGGTTCCAGAGGGGTGGACCAACTATCATAGATGGCAGAGTAGAGTACGTATGTATTTATGATAGGACAAGCTGGTGCAAGAAGAACCAAACAAAGCTGGTTGGTTAGCCAAAGGCCCTTAGTTCTGACCTTTGTTTAAAGGCTGCTAAGTAGGCCAGCTGTGAAATACTGCAGCATTGTCTTTCTGCATTGCAGAGGGAAGGTCCAGCAGGTTGCAAGCAAAGACAATAATTCAGCTACTCTAGGTCTTAAACATATGCCTGTTAACATATCTTTGAGATCTACTAGCTTGATGGAGTTGTGGATAGAACGCTCTTCTTTTGTATTCCCATGCTGACATATAACACAGCGGGCCTTAGTTTTTAAAGCTCTCTAAGACTGAAGAAGATAAACTATCATGGGTGATCCAACAAACCTGGAACTGATTTCTGATCTGAAAAATAATTTCCTTAATATTTGTCAAAATTCCCAATCCTGTACCAGATCTGTCACCGTAAGGTTCTCCCATGATAGTTTATCTTCACTGGTTTTGGAAGCTTTAATAAATCAGTTCTATTGTTTCATGGAGTACATAGTCATGTCCATTCCACAAAGGAGCTTATAATATCCCTACCATAGTCATAAGCCAATTTTAAGGAAACCCAATAAATCTAAAGTGCCCTAAGGAGCCCATGCAAACTTGGGAAAAACTGAAGTCCATGCCATTAGCGTCCTGGCAGACACTCAAGCTTGGGGTCCCAGAACCTGAAGCCAAAGAGTCATCATGCCCTCCAATTGGCTTGCTTTAACTGCTCCCCATTAATGCTGCTTGTTGATTGGCCCATTGACACACAAGACCCTCCTTAGCCCTTAGTAGAATAACTCACAGCCTACACTACTGTTTCTTATCTCAATCCTGCCAGTTAAAGAAAGAGTCAAAAGTAAGGGGCAACCCCAGAAAACTGCTTTCCACTGCACCGGCAAAGCACAGATTCACTTTAAGCCCAGCTAAATGTCAATAAAGCAAGCTCAGGCCTTTTTACCAAACAACAGTGCCCTTGTCAAGGTCGCGTACAGTAAACCCTTTTCTTGACTGTCACTTGCATTTTCCGAGCCGGATCCACTAGCTGCTGACAGCCGGTTTCTTTGGTCAGACTTTGTGCAAGGCTTGCTGCAGCAAAGGTCAGCCATGCAAGGGTAAGGCTTGACAAAGCATGTGCTGATGCAGTTAAGTGCTCCTATATTGTCTCCCCACTTTGCTGTATGGAGCACTCTGATCCATTAAAGGAACTCTGAGAAATCTAGCGCTCACCTGCTGTTTTTTTTTCCCCCCTCGGGATACTGGCGTTACAGTGATTTATTGTAACTGACTTAACTTCTTCAGCTCCTCTCCTCCTGAGGGTGCAGCTTTAACCAGAGATTCTTCTTTGAGAGCAAATTAATCTGATCTGACGTAGAAAGGGTGCATCTGAAGGTTTATTTATCTCTATAGAAAGGTAGCTTTCATTCTGTTAGCCAAACACGAAGGTAAATTTCCACTTCTCTGTAGATTGATTCAAAAGAACTTTTAGGTTTACCTCCAAGTTTATCCAACCCCTTCTTGATCTTCTTGAAAGATGGAGAGATAAAGTCTTTTTGGTTGTGAGTTTTGATTGATTATTAATGAACAGGCGTAATGCAGCATGCATTGATTAATATTTTTAATCTTTATATATGAAGCACCATTTTATTACCAAAATGCAATAGTGTGAACGAGCCAGATTGGAAAGCCAGTTGGACAACTGGTAACAATTTTTAGTTCCCGAGTTCATTTAAAACCAGGAATTTCCAGGAGAAAAGGGGTTCAGTTTTCACTGGTCACATTATTAAGTTCACCAGATTAAATGCTCACTAGAGCACATATCCAATCAGCCAATCACAGCAGAAACGTAATGCATTCAAGCATGTAGACATTGTCAAGACAACTTGCTCAAGTTCAAACTGAGCATGAGAATGATAAAGAATTGTGAGTTAAGTGACTTTGAATTGGCATGGTTGTTGGTGCCAGGATGCCAGAGGTCAAAGACGAATGGTTGATGGACAGGATCAAGGTGATAGAAAGGTAACTCAAATAACCACTCATTACACCTGACGTCTCTGTGTCACACTTACCTCTTCCTCCATAAAGCGCAGACATCTCTCTCCTGTGCATGCTGACAGTCCTGACTCTGGGCATGCCTCTGCTTCCAAGCTTTATCAGTTTTGTCCAACCCACCGGCCAACCAGAAAATAGCCTATTAACCATTCTTAGCTAGTTAGTTAGCTCAAACACAGCACTCCTGTAACGTGTCTCCCTGTGGTGCAGAGCCACTAGTTCTGTTAAGCTAGTCCCTGTACACCTGTTCGTTAATTCAGTGCTTCCTCTGTCCAGCTCCTATGTTAACCCTTTGTTGCCCAATCTGTTGTTATCAGCCTATTTCCTTGTGCTGTTCCAGTGTTCCTCTCTGTCTGGGGATATTCCTGTGTCACCTGTGTCTCCTGTTGCTTCCAGTGTCATAGACATAAATAAATACAAAGCAGAGGGGTCTTTATAGGCAAGGTCAATGTATTGTAAATACAATGCTTCTCAGAAGTACAATATAGATACTTAAGATCATTACAGCTGTAAGTGATCTTCCAAAATGTCACTATACAGTCAACGACTAGTTACAAAACATATGGTGGTCTACAAATCCAGACTGTAACTTGGAAATCTGTGGTAGGCAAATGTTGAAGCGATACCCGACGCGTTTCATCTGCTGGGAGCTTCCTCAGGGGTACAGTAACGTTTGGGAGTACATTTGTGGTATAATTTTGGATAGTTAACCCACTGATTCAATACTATATATGTCCCATATAAAAGTCTGAGGAATTCCCCCGGTCAAGGAAGGGAATCCGCGGCCGCAGCTCAGACCTCAAACTTCTTAAGACCTCAAGATCTTAATTATCTATAATGTAATTCTGAGAAGCATTGTATTTACAATACATTGACCTTGCCTATAAAGACCCCCCTGCTTTGTCTTTATTTATATCTAAACTTTAAATTTCTCAGGGTTGGCAAGCACCTTATGTACAACTTTATTTGGGTACACCATATCTACTGGCTTTTGTTGTTTGTCAGTTAGTAACAAAGAAAAACACTGCAAGCATTTTCACTTTATATTCTTCTCTGTGCATTTAACAACAATTTTTTCACAATTGCGAGTTGATGACAGGGTCTTTCTAAATTGTTTTTGATAAGATAGGGCCAGATGGGTGCTAACCTCAACCCAATGGGCAACCATTGTGCTTTTTCTTGATTACCATAATACGCCTAAACAGAAGGGAAACCGGCTTCGAGCTGGGGATAACGGCACTGCCAAATGTTACCGGTCCACTTTAACTCTTTGCATCATTATTAAACACTGCTGATCTGCATCAGCTTCATTGATCGAGGGAACCATCGGCTGCTCCATCAGTCACAGTTTTTCAGGCAGAAAACATTTTTTGAATCCAGGTATTTTCCCCCATTACATGAACGGAGTTAAGGGAGAGGAGAATTGTAGATGAATATAAATATCCATTTCCTTGTTCTGCATGGTCAGGATGTATCTACCCCTCTTAAATTGGCTTAAGCAAAAAAGATGTAAAAGGAATCGGCCCCAGGGGTGGCAGCAAATCCAAAGAAGCCGGCAGGAGACAGACGCTTGCCGGGTTATTGAGAAAAATGTGTCCTTTCAACAGCTCGGCTCCGGCCTGACCCCTGCCGCTGCACAGTCCAATCGGGTGGCATTTTGCAGCGGAGGCTTTGAATATTGATGAGGAGACACAGAGGAAGCGATAATAAAAGATTCACAACGTGAGAAATTATATATGGGCAGCCATGCAGACAGAGGCTTGGACGCTATGGGGGGGATACGCGGTTGCAATGTATGGGCCTGGGGACTAAACTTTCCATATTCCGCTCCCTCTGAGCCTTTCCTATTGTTAGAAATTTATTTCCAGCGTTCCTTTCAAATGATATTTTCACAGTCAATGGTTATATTTGTTCCTGCCATGTCCTCATACAAGCCAAAGGCCGAACACTCTGTACAACATGGCCGTCCAATCAATGGCAGGGGCTTTATAAAGAGAGCCTTCCATAGAATTGGCGGATGGCTCCTTAGTACAGAGGACCTTTCGGTACCGGAATGAATAAATATACAACATTACAAATGTACAGCAATGATATAATTATTTTAACCCCCCATATTAAAAGCCATCCGTGGGCAGACATCCCATCCGAGCAAGTAGATAGTGATCCCAGAAGACACCTGGACACATATGGCTCCACTCAGGCTAAAGCAGAACATTCTATTCTCCTGGAAAGGATTTATTAAAAATTTCTTGCTATGAGCTGGCAAATGTTTTTAATCCTGGACCATGTCCATTCCTTGTTTTCTGGATCTCCCAGGTTCTCTCATGATAGTCTATCATCTCTAGTCTGGGAGAACATTAGTAAATCAGACCCAAAGAGTAGAGGCATTATCATCCCTTTCCTGGCAATACACCAAGCATTCCAGCTCAATTCCAAGTCATACACTGATTGCCATCAATCATCAATCTTTGGATTTCATATTAGAAGAACGTAGGGTGCTCCAAATGTTGTATAAAATGCATACCTGCAAAATAAAGATGTCATAAAAAAATGAAAAACCTCAATTTAAGCAAGCTTCCCATGGAACTTAGATTGCCAATCTGACAGGGAGAGAATACTAAGTAAATAACAACACACATAGCTATGCCTGAAAGGTCAGATTGCACTATTCTAAATCTGATGAAGATCAGATATAATGTAGCACTTTTTATAGCTTTCATATTTGTCCCTATATTCTTGTAAAGGCCTTTGGCTTTTAGGCTCTGGCTGTACAACTTTAATTCCCGCCCCTTCCTAGCATTAGGCTCCTCCTCTTGCTATTCTAATTTAAAAACCTCATTGGGCAGGGGAAGCTCTGGAATTGGAAGGTTGACAAGCATAGGGTGGGACCTGCCATGAGCGGCAGAACTTATTTCAGAGCTTAGCAGAAGTTAAGGTCAAGACTACAAGGGAATACCAGGACTGGTCTAATTCTAACACAGGACACACCAATTTTTTTTTTTATTGTAGATTCCAGTTCAGTTTCACTCACAGTTTGGTTTCTGCGCTTTCATACATTTTTCTTAAAAATATATTTTTTTAAATGACGGTCACTTTAAGATGCAAGATTTTTGGGGGAAATTCTCTCTTCTCATCGCTGCCATCTTGTGGTGCCTCTGAAGTATTGCATGTCCAGATATTACAACAAAATAAAATACAATTACTAATAAAAAGGAAAAAAAATGCAATTATGAAGAGCAGATTAACCTTGAATGCAAAGGAATTTGAATGCCAAAGTATATTTATCAAGCAATGCAGAACTGAAAGAAACTCCAAAGCATGCTAGTAATATGACCTCATTTAAATGCTATTCTCTCTAATGTGCCCTGACTTTTTTTTTATCGGTGACATAAACACAATATTGGAATATAATGGGGTTTCAAGGGCATTTGGATGTAGTTTAGCAAATGTTGTACTCTGCTGACATCTAGTGGACAAATGTGATTATTACACCCTGAGCATAGGAAAAGCTTTGGTTAAATGTGGAAGCATACTCTTTCCATGGCGCTTTGCCGACCTCTAGTGGTAGCTAGGCAGAAAGCTTCTGCAGCTTATAAAAGTCACAAAAATAGCTCTCCAAATAAAATTAAAAATGACCTTTAGTGTGATCTGCGGCAGCTGCTTCCCATTTATGTGCACTCATGATAGTGACGGCTTCATGACTTTTCTGGAGGGAATTTCCCGATAGTGAGAAGATTAAACCAAGCTTGCGCAAAGTGTGTTGCAATGGCCACTTGCCAATGCCTCCATTGGAAATCTATGTGATGGTGACAACTGAAACACAGAACGTTGTCACCTATTTATAGGAAGAGACAGAACAAGAGCCCTCATAGCAGGATCGCCAGGTATTATTCAAAAGAATGCTGCAGATTTAAATTTATTAGAATATGCTATGACAATATGACAATATGAGATTCAGGTGATTGGGTTTCGATTTAGTATTTTAGGGAAAATGAGCCAATGATCAACCTATAAAAAATTATAATGAATACAGGTTCACCTCTGTTTAACTTTTGTAACTTTATTTATGCCAATGCTGTTACGGATTACAATTTGCCAAAATTTGGCACATCTGTTCATCAGGATCAACATATAAAATAATGCAAAGCAAATAAATCATAGCCACACATAAAACAGATGCGAAAAGATAAAAGAAAATGGCAACCATTCAGAAATAATCTGCTGATCACTGTGAAATGTGATTGACTGGTATGGGTTTCCTCCTCCTATTGCCTTCTTCCCCTATACTCCATTGCTGAGTGCAGTGGTTTTTAGGGTGGCCCTTTCTTTTTTATCAAAAACTTAAAAATGTGCAGTTGGCTCATCCGATGAGAAAAATGTATACATTTTGGGTAAAAGTTAAGTGTATCTTGGGTAAAATTATGTAAAAAGAGCCCCCTACACAAATCTCTGACCCCATTCCTAAAGTATATGTGTAACAATTTTTTTAATTTTGAGAAGCTTTACACCCCCCATTGGAGGCATTTCCTTTCACTTTTTGAGTTTTTGAGGAGACACAGAAAGAAGTGAGAGGACATCTCCATAGTTGGACAGGTTGTTCCTTTGTGGGATCATCACCTCTTTTTCTGATGACAATTGTAACATTTTGGATTTCTCACCAATATCTGTCTGAAAATGGCTACCAGGATAGCAGGAAAGGATGAAAGTCCACCAAGCAGGGACACCAGGAATGGTAACTTGACTGGTCTTTTACTACTACCTTCTTATATCCAAAACTTTAAGCCAATCCCCATGGATTAAAAAAAAAAAAAAAAAAAAAAAAAAAAGAATAGCCCTCTCCATTCCACCACTTCCATACTCTTATTGACTTTTTATTATCATTATTAAATACCTTGTGTTGCAGGTGTATACTTATCTATCAAATCCTTTGTTTAGGGCCCTCTCCATTTCCAGTAATCAAGCCTTGCAGATATGCCCCTGTGCAGCCATCCAAAGCACCTTTTGGATTGTGTTCTGGATCTTTAGAGGATCCCAGCATTGGACAGCCATAGGAAATGTCCACATCATACAGGCAGCGATGTGGTCATCTGAACAAAGGACTTCATGTCCTTTAAAGAAGGAAATTTTGTAACCAGGACGTCACATGACCAAGATTAGTTAGAAATAAAGAAGAAAGGGGTCCTAAGCAAGCAATGAGCCCATAGAAGCTTTGCTTCCCTATATTTTTCATTGACATTGATAAAGATTACAATATGAACAGAAGAAACCCTCCAATTTGCATTGCCTATACTGGCATTCACCATTGGACACCATCCACCTTCCGGCCCATTCTTCCTAGTAAAGCGAGAAGCAGGTTCACACTTTTGTACGGTTGTAGTCGGGACCCTTGGACACCCACTGGGACATAAGCTCCTGCCTAAAGTTTCCTTGTGGATGATCCAGCTCTGGGGTAAAAAAAGGGGATCTATTGGGGCCCAAAGATAACCTTTAAACATGGCTATTTTATACACTTGTACTCAACCCATTTCTACAAATTTGTACCTTTCACCTAACCCAATAAGTAATTATGAACACTCCAGCAGAATCCTAACACTTATTAAGGCTTAAAATGTAAACCGGTTGCTCAACCAATTCCCTTTAATTCTACAGAAACCATTAAAAATATTATAAAGGAAGCATCATTGGTTGATTGGTGACTACAGACAAATGCAATTGGTTAATGAGTTCCCAAACTTGTTCTGGGTAGAACACACCATCATACGTCTTCTGTTAGCTGCCAAAAAGTCTACACACAAAGTCTTTTCATCACAAGAACAATCTACAAAGAAATATCAGGCTGAAATAAGAGGATAAGTGTATGAAACCTCGATATGTACTGTGCATTGCCGCTTGTTACCAAAGCATGCCGTGCTTTTTAATTGGACAGTACAGCACAACCTGATTACTTTCAGACAATTCCACATTTCTAATTTTGAAGTGATTAAAACCATCCCAAAGGTGTACTTCTATACTACGTTAGCTAATGAAGGGTATCACTTGAACACTAAAACTTTCACATCAATCAATACAACAATCTACTTCCTTTTTATGTTTATTCAGTTGTGTAGTGACTTTCCCTTGGGTACTCTACTTGGGCAATACTCATGAGTACTTGAACCATTGCAGAAGGTCCTTCTAGATGTGGTTGTTTAGGATCAGAGTATCTTACAGATTTAGCTCTTCATATCCAGCACATCCAGTTGAAAAGCCATCTGGGGGACATTAGAATGTTCTCAACAGTTGGTTGTGGACACCAAGGTGGAAGATGTGGACACCACACAAGGACAGGACATGGGGCAAAGCTGGTGCTATAATTGGAGAAGGGGACGCACAGTAGGTGGTATACTATGATTGATATGATGATGTGGGAAAGGTAAACGGTGGTAAGTAGAGGAAAGAGCAGAGTCCTCCAAATCAAGGATCCGAGTCTTCTGCCCCATGGGATATTGGTGGCAACAAATGGTGGCAAGACAAAACATGTATAAATCTCTTCTTCAATCCTAATTATTGAAACCCTTCAAAGGAAAAATATAGAGAATTATTCAGGTGTAAAATGGGTAAATCAAATTGTACTTCCACTACAATACTATGAAATTTTAACATCCATTTAGCTATTATATAAACGCTAGCAAAGCCAATGAGTGTGGAGGGAGTAATCCATTATAACTTCACAAAATGTGACCACACTTACATAGCTACATAAATAAATATATTTATTTGGTGTTGTTTTATTTATACAAGTAGAAAGTTTGATTTGTGTTTATTAAAAAAATTTGCCATATATATCCATATGGGGTCAGCTTATTCCACAGAGTTGAAGAGGGCAGAGATAAAAGCCAGACATAACAGAACAGAGGTAGATATAAGAAACCAACTGAATTGCTCTGCTTCTGAAGTATTATGGGGAGCCATTGATTTCTATAATATAATATATTAATATATTAACCCCTGTTCTTGGATATTGAAACTGGGAGTATGTCTTCCCACCCTGGTGAAACATTATTGGGAGTAATTGGGGTTCGTGTTGCCCCCCCCCCCCCCAAACCCCCAACTTGCTGTAAGATATTTGGAAAACAGTGCAGTTGTGGGGTGTTACGTGTTTCCACTCTGCTGTAAGTTCTTTGGGTAGTTTCCGAGGATTGTATTATCTGTATCTCATTGTAAAATTAGTGGAAATTAATGGGAAAGTTAGGGAGTGTTTTCTTTTTCCATCACACTCCTAACAACTAACTATTTTTTTTACTTGGCTTTACATTTTTTAATGCATTATAAACACCCATAGTCAGAGTATAATTATATAGAGATTAGACGCATGCATCCTACCAATACCCATACAGCCATATACCTTGTAGGCCGATGCTGTGCCCTGTGAACTGAGCTCTTGACCATTGTTGATTATACCTAGAAAATAAAGTCGTATGTATCAAGAGATCCTTGAAGGACAGATTTTGGACATAAAAGTAGAAGTATCTCATAGCAGTCAATTGATTTACATTTTTATCATATTGCTTTGTTTTAAAGTGAACCTTTATTTATTATATACTCAAATATAAACCTAGATTATTTTGATCAGAAAATAACATTAGAAAAATTATCTCAGTTTATTTTTAGGTCACACCTAGAGGCATGTCTTGGAACTGCATTCATCTCTGTTTATGTTAAAAAAATATACTATCTGGTGTCTCATCTTCTTTCCTCTCTCATGCCTAGCACCCTGATCCCTGCAATGGAACAAGCAAAATACTGTGCAAATACTAGCATGTCCTTCGTTCCCCCACCTGTTAGGCATTGTAGTTGGCTCTTCAAGCACAAAATGCTGTATAGTCAAATGACAATGTGAACAAGTACATGGGATATGATAGTACATGGGGACTCCAGAGGTACTCAGAATGACAGAAAGATGAATGATCATTGGTTTCTAGAGGTTATTAGAAGTCACATTTTGAGGTATTCTGTCTTTAAAGCATCTTAGCCAATACCTTGCTGCCTTCTCTTCATATTCCTCCGCACAAAGCAGAAAAGTACCAGCGCGATCAGAGTCAGGACAAGAATGTTTCCGGCTATCAGTCCAGCAAGGAGCTTGTAATCAATTGTCTGATGTTCTGTATGGAATAAGGGAACACACGTGGTCTTTATTCACCATTGCACCACACATTCATCAGAAAAAAAATTTAAAGAAGATGAAAACCCTAAATGGATGACTTAACTTTAACCAAACTTAACCTAACCAAATTGAGGTCAATCACTTGCTCCCTACTGTCTTGCTATGACTACAAACCTTGCCCCCATCATATATATATTTGCTATTGAATAAAGAAATGCTGGGAAATTTAGTCTGCCATCTATTAGTTTTGCATCTTGAATGTCACATGGACACATAAGACTGATATCTGCGCTATATGAAATTAAAAGATGGGAAGAAATAGCTGTAGTGCAGTGTGCAAGCACATTTGTCCCAAAAAATTCTGTCTACTATTTTGATTCTTTACACTGTTTTGGCTTATCAATCCTTCTACAGATTTGAGATTAGTTGGGCTTTAGGCATTGTTCAACTGTCATAGGGGCAGGATCTTACCCAATGCATGTATGACATGCCAAGACTCCCTAGCCAAATGCCCCACTGTGCATTTACACAATATTATTGTTTTTTTGTCTTTCTCTTTGATCTCATTGTTAGCATCAATTCCAGATTCACCTATACAAGAATGAGGGGTGCAGTAATTACCACTACAGGTAGGCAAATATAATAATAATATAATGGACAACACTGACCTTGCTGTGGGGAAGGTGCTGTGACTTCTTCTAGATTGGGAGATCTCTCTGTAATAGAAACATTATTAGATTTTCAGCTTTTATGGTCAGGACTCTCATTGTCTATTGTTTTAAAAAGATATATAAAAAATAACAATGTGTAAAAATAATAGCCATAATTTATATCCAAGGATGTAAGTATACCCATAGCAGACTATGCAAATGCTATGGGGCCCAGAAGTAAAGGGGTCCCTGAACTCTTTTGTTACACAGTGTCAGGTAGCAACAGCTTTTGGCATATACAAATATTTATCTATATCTTTCTCTTTCTCTATCTATCTATCTATCTATCTATCTATCTATCTATCTATCTATAAAATTTGCTTTTAAGATTTGGCGATAAGAAAAATAAGAGGGCCCTAGTAGTTTGAAAATGGGGTCTTATCGTATACATGCTGGCTTCTATCATAAATATGGTATGGTTCATTTATATCAGGGGTGCCCACACTTTTTTGGCTTGTGAGCTACTTTTAAAATAAGCAAGTCAAAATGGTTTACCAACAATAAAAAGTAGGACTTAACTCCTGTACACGGTAGAGTTTATTTTGAAAGGCAGGGCTCCGTGATCTTCTCACTTTGCCTTTGCTACCTACTGGTAGATCGCCATCCACCTTTTGGGAACCCCTGGTTTATATGGTATTGTGAGGATATCTATTGATTTTTAACATTTTTTACAGAACATTCATACGAAAAATGCAATAGAATGTACACCAATACAATACAAAATAAACAAATGTAAAATATTTCTCACCAGTGTAAAGGTTGGTAGTTGATTCTACTTGGATTGCTGAAAGAAAAAATGCAATTTAATATTGACGATTATTATTATTATTATTATTATTATTATTAAACAGGATTTATATAGCGCCAACATATTACGCAGCGCTGTGCATTAAATAGGGATTGCAAGTGACAGACTAATACAGACAGTGATACAGGAGGAGAGGACCCTGCCCCGAAGAGCTTACAATCTAGTAGGATCAAAATAAGGATGATTTTTAAAATGCAGAGAAACCTAAGTTTCCCCTAACAACCCTTTATTCCACCACTTACCCTCCACTTCAATATCAACAAAGTCGCTGGTGTCTCCGTGTTTGTTCAGTGCTGTACAGCTATATGTGTCAGTGTCGCTGGGCTTTACATTTGTCAAAAACAGCTCCAGCTTCAGTCCGGTCACACTGCTCACTACGGTTTTCTCTCCTTTGGTCCAGGTCACTTCAGCCGCTGGGTTACTGTCCACCAAACATCTCAGAGCCACAGAATCTCCTTCCTTCACGGCCACGGTGTGCTTCTCTAAAGTCATTCCTACAGGTCAAAAAATTAGGAAATTAGTATTCAGGTTTTCCAAACACAGCTGTCTGCAAATGTTTGTCAAATTACAATTTTGGAAAAGAAGCTCAAAGAAATTTCCCAAGGTAAGGAGAACTTTTCTCTTAGACATTTGTCCCCAGAGAAGGCATTCCCATTGGAAAATTTCCACTCATCTGAGGACAGATCTAGAATTTAGTTTTTTTTTACACTTTTGGTATATTGTGGTCACAGTTTATAGATGGCCCTTTTCCATTCTAACATGACTGTGCACCTGTGGGTAAAGCAAGTTCCATAAAGACATGGTTTGATTGGTTTGGTATAGAGGTACTTGAACGTCATGACCTCAACCCTACTAAACACATTTCGAAAGACTCGGGAAACCAATTGGTGAGCCAGGTCTTCCCATCCAACATAAGCAACTGACCTCACAAATGCACGTATGGCTCAACAGTTAGACCCCAGAAATTGGAAAAAATTGAATGCCTTCCTAGATGAGTGGAGGCTGCTAGTGCTGCAAAGGTGTGACCAACTCCATGGTTACAGAATTGGATGTTCATTGTGCCTACATATGTGTGATGTGATGAATAGTCAGTTCTATACCAGTATACTCAAGAGTCTTACACAGTTCTCACCTTAGCCCTATTGAACACTTTTGAGATGAATTAGAAAGCTGATTTTACGACAGGTATTGACCATTATTATTTTCTCAGTTCATAAATGATCTTTTGGCTGAATGAGTACAAATTCCCATGGATACCCCCAAATATTGGAAAACCTTTGGATTGTATGTGAGGATAAAGGGATAAGGAGGAGAGCACCTCCATATTACGGCCTTGGTTTTGGAATGAGATGTTTGCCGAGCTCTTATAGGTGTGATGCTCAGTGGTTCATCAACCCTGGGCCATCCAGTGTAGGAAGCTCTTATCAAATTTACAACAAAGCCTAATGGCTTATTACATGGCAATGGATAAATAAGAAACAGCATATAGAACATATTACCTGAAGAGTCAACGGCAGTACTGACAGTGATGGTTGGGGGATCTGAAACAAGAATAAACTAGATTAGTAAAATATCATAGATTTGTTATTCCAAAGGAAGTCAAGGCAACCACATCTATCTGTAGCCATCCCTTCCCATACTTGAGTTGCCCTAACATCTACATTGCAGTGCAAAAACTGGTATTTGCTTCTATATCCTGTATAGTATTAAACACAAAGTTTGCCATTAATCTTGGACAAGATTTCATGCCAATTGGGCTCCAAACTAGTCCAATCCACATTTAGTATTGGTCATCCCTATGTGAAGTATATGATACTTATTTATGGCAACCACAGTGAGACAGCCAACATGTCACCCATTATTGTCTATGATTAAATTCTGGCATTATAACTTTGCTTAAACTGAACCAAAATGCAAATAATGAAGAAATGGACCTGGAGAGGCTGGAGAGGAAATGGCTAAATTATGTTGGAAGTTATCCAGCCAGAAAATAAACCAGGCTCTATCTGACTTAAAAAGTTCACATTGTAAAATTAAAGTGAGCAATTATGAGAAGAGCCGGTACAATTGTGCAAGACTAAATGGAAGGCGGAAGGTCAGATTTAAAAATATGCAATTCCAACTTTTATTTACTATTAGTTAACGCAATATGACCCAGTTCACGAGATTCAAGCTCTTATGTGGACAAGATATATTTCCAGATCTTATTAGCAACTAATTAGAATACAACTACAATACAAGAATACAACATTCTCAAATCTGTAGGAATACAAGAAGTTCCATGTATTGTACTTCTCTGCACCAGTTTTTTTCTATGTGCTCACAGCAATAAAACACACACAGTACAAGGCAATAATAGATCTACATAGGGCACGCTTCATAAGTGACAGATAACAGATGTGCCGAGGTATGGCTCAGCGCCTAAGACGCGGCTGTTTGGCAACAACAATCAGATGAGCATACACTAAGATTAGATTCTGGTACGGCATTCCTAACATGCTTGCAATGGAATCCAATGCTGAATGCAAACAAAAATCACATTTATTTTTTTATTTACAGAAAAAAGAAATGTTACTCACTACTAACTGCTTATTCCTTTTAAGTCCTGAAGTATTACTTTGCAATGAGTTTTGATATTTATATGTCACATACAGCCAACAAGTATTTTTGATGTTAAGATATTAGGCATTTTCCAGTATTGTGGAAATACTGAATCCACTGAATCCAATAGTTGCTATTTAAAGATTATTTCATTTATTATATTATTTGCTATTTTTAATATTAATATTATTATTTATTTTGTGAGTTTGTCACACTGTATGCTGCATGTCCCAGAGCTTTCCTTTATAGCCACTGATGAAGCAGCAGAAATACTTGTTACTGGGCTCAAGCATTCCTTTGATTCCGATGATTCTTTAGGCATGGTGATCACATGATCTGCCACTACTCAGTGTGGTGACAGATCTATTAGACAGAATCGCCAGATAGACTTCGCAGTGGTCTGCAGAAGATGAAAGTGATCTCTAAAGCCTGTTGCAGTTGAAGCTCGCATTACTTTATTTAATGATCCCCTGGCATGGAAAACGTGGGAGTTAAATACATCCTAATTCAAAACCTATCACCACATTTTATACTTTTTTAAATACTTATTATAAGTATTACAGTATTATTATAGTTATTTTTTTATTACACCTATTATATGTAATAGTTAAATATTTTACATTATCATTTTATAACTACTTTTTATTTTTTTATTATTATTTTTTATAAATTTGAAAGGGAAGACACCTCTCCTTCTGTCTTACCACCACGGCGGTCGAAATTAAAGGGGAATCCTGATCTTGAGCGTGGAGCTTTCCTCTAATGTAAAAAAAATGCTGATCCTACACATTCACAGTGAAATCTGCATTTTTTTTTACATTTTCCATAAAGTGTGTTACTCGATCTCGCACTTATGCAGTACAATATCAGGTGGCGTAAGAACCTGGAAGAAGGGAAAGAAGATGGTGGTGCCAGTGTCCAATCTGTGCCAAATCAAAAAGGGAAAACTGGATAGCGTAGGATCTACTTGGATTGCTGAGGTATTATGTAAAATTTTCTCTTATAATTTTAGATCCAGTAAAGGGTGAGAATCTCTTTTGGGTTCCTTATTGTTCTCTGTATCCATGCTCAGAAGATTGACGCGTTATATGTGTCCTAGTAATTATTGGATAAGTAGGCGGAAAGTCATAATTTTGAGTTCTCTCCCGAATATAATACAGGTTTTCCAATGGCAACAGTTCTTGACAGTTGTCCAAAGGAGAAGTTCTTTTACTTAGAAGGGATTTTCTCATTTCTTGTTATGTCTTTGGGAAGTCAAGTACATTATCTCAATGGAAAAAAGTTGCCCATTAAGTTTAGGATTGAGCTATATCAGTTCACTAAGCAATCACATAGATTACTGGAAGCAGTTCCTATTATATCAGTGCAAGGGAGAGTAACAGCTAAACCAGATCTAAAGAAGCCACTGACACTTCCAGGTAGTGTTACTGATTCCACAAGAGTATACATTTTCTGAGGATATAACATTTAGGCCAAATTTCACATTGCCAGATCCAAATGCCAAAAATTTTTTTTTTTGATGGTTCACAATTCCAAAAGGCTCATAGTAGAAAGTGATCAGGTTCTACTTTAAAGGCTGGTACTGCCTAAAAATGTCTTCTGGTATTCCCTAAGCATCCTTTATTAACTGCACCACCATGTCCCACCCTTCCATTCTAATATCCTTGGTACACGGAAGATGTTTTTTAATTTCCTCATCTCAAAATGCTGAGCTTCCAGGAGCTTCACAAACCATTCTGAACAATTTTGCTTCATCGCTGATCTATAATAAACTTTTGGGGAGGATTTAGGATTTTGGAGATTGACAATTTTGAAAAAGTTAAAACAACCACAAATGGTAGTTTGGTTTTAGTTTGGGGTAGACTTTTCTATCTGAAGTTCATTTATTCCAAACTTCACAGCAAAGAAGTGTGATTGCCTAACTCCGATACTTGCAATAAAATTTTGATACTGTCCATTAAAATCTACATAGCATATTGTTGTGCATCATGGTACAATCATGGGGTTCCTCCCGAGGTTGCTAGGTGATCCTTCAGCAATTTGAACAGATCAGTTGCAACTGACTCCAACAATTATTTTGGGTTGGTATTGGCTGAACTTGCCAGAAATGTAAGTATTCTCCCCACACTAATATACTGTGAGCTGTGGATATAGTAATTATAGCAGAGGTTCCCTGAAGACATAATATTATATATATTTAAAGGTTCCGTAATATAAAATATTTCAAGGTTCTGCCATGTTAAAATGGTTCAGAACGGCTGTTATACCATGCACAACTAGAAAGTTCTGAGGGTCTACTTACACTGAACATCCAAGACAAAGGTCTTTCTAGTTGAAGCGTCCACCTTTGGTAAGGACACTTCACAGGTTACAGACGTTCCATGATCCAATAGACTTGGGGTAAATGTCAAAGATGTGCTTTCCAAAACCCCATTGGCATTATCCCTCCACCATTTCACTAGCGATGGTGAACAGATTTCAGAAAGGAAGCATGTCAAGGTCACTTCTTCTTTGGCGACCATCTCTCCAAAGACAACCATCTCAGGTTTCTGGGTGAGATCTGTCTTGGAAAAAACACAGACCATCAACATCAGTAACCAAAGCATTTCTGTTGCAGAACTAAATTTGCCCAAATAGCTGAATCTTGTTTTAAATAACCTGCTGAAATCTGTTTAGAAATCAGCACTTCTGGGAGTGCCAAGCCCCTGCTTCTCCCGCTGTGCTCATGGGTTCCTCTTACTGACCTCCATGGTACTTTTGGGTCCTGCAGTGGTGAGGAGATCAATAGAAGTTAGCGCTAAGCATGGTGGGAAACTAGGAGATCAACCCTTCTAAAAGTGTTGGATTCTAACCAGACTTCTGCAGGCAACTTATCTCCAATGTAATGGAAATGGAAGAGTGGATTGACCTTTTATGTGTTAAGAGCTAAAGTAGGCAAAAAAGTATAGAATGACTCACCTGTCACCTGGATGGTTATTTTGTTAGCCATATAATTAAACTTGTTGATGCTGTCTTTGCTCTCTTCGAACCTGAAGAAGTAGGTCCCCGAATCTTGTTTTGAGGCATCCGTTATGTGCAGTGTGCAGTCCCCAACATTTGGGTCTCCTTTCAGGTAAAAGTTTTGTTTCGTTAATGCAATGGACTTATCATTGGAGGCCACCACACTTGCCAAATCTGTTTTCCAGAGGCCGGTGCTGTTGGTGAACATCTTTCTGTTGTTAGCAGTAAATTGGCATGGAATGGACACACACAGACCCTCCTGTATGACAATGACATTGGAGTCTACCTGGAGAGAATACCCATCTTGGGAACTTTGACACCAGCTGCCTGGAAAATAAGAAAGTACATCAATGGAAAAAAAAGCGGCTCTACCAAGAACTTTTTGGCAATCCTCTAATGTCTGATATTTGCATTGGTGATAAAAGTTTGCAATGAAAGATGGAAGACATACATAAATACTGCTTTGTTCAGAGATGGTCATGAAACAAGGTGATGTGAGAAGTAATGAGCTCTGTCCCCATGTTGGTCCTCCTCAAGTGTATCTACTAAACCTCCTTTGACCCATAAATGAGGACCCTTGGCCTGCCAGAATGGGCCTGACTGATTTAGGTTCTCCAAAACTGGAGAAGATAGATAATCCTGGAAGAATCACAATGATCTATCTTCTCCAGGGTTCGAGAAAAAATCAGGCAATCAATAAATAAATCAATCATATGTAGTAAGCACTGGCAACCAATCAATAATTACCGTATAATCACCAAATAGTCTGCAATGATTCTCTTAGCTCTTTCTATGGTATACGTTTTTGGAACCCGTGAACCATAGTAATGGTCCATTTTGACCACAAGCACATGCTTACCTTTCCAAACCTGAAACATGACTGCAAAGTATATCCAGATCCCAGAACCAAATTCCATCTTGACAAAGAGGACAAAAGATCTGTGAATCAAAAAGTGGAAAATTTAAATCTATCATTATGGCCATGTAATGAAAGCTAATAGGGACTTGGCTACAGAAATGGATATATCAATGGACTAAACTGTTAATTTGAATCAGTGGCGGTGCAAAATGAGTTATAATGAGTTAACACACCCTACTCAGCCACCAGGCTGCTTCATATATAATATATACAACATAAAATATACATACATATGTGCATCCTTAATATAAGTATATTTATATTATCAAAAATTTTAAATAGAATGGTCACATTGAATATTTCAAATTTTATTTTTCCCTTTTCAGGGTTTTTTCATGATTTCTAGAGCCCAATATTTGAAATTTACAGTACACAGCTGAATAAGATCTATGCTTCTCAGGCCATGCACAATCACCTGCTGCTCTTATTGGATCAATTGGAATATGGAGTTTCAATTAGAAGAGGGCAGTCAAGAAGATTCCATCTTTAGAAGATCCTAAATCATAGAGGGAAACCCTGCATGCAAATTATATTTAAAAGAAACAACATACATTTACAACATTTAAATAGAATAATATTAAAAATGATTAAAATGTAAAAAAAAAACTATATATATATATATATATATATATATATATATATATATAAATATACTGTAATATATACATTAAAATAATATATAAAAATAAAACACACACACACATATATATATGTAATATGAAAAATAAAAATACATAATGCAATACATATACATAATATAAAACATACAGTACATATAAAAACAAAAAAACAAATATATACATAGTAATACAAAAAAAACAAAAATCCAAAACTTGCCTCCAGGCCTTTATACTACATAGTCTAAAAAACATAAAAAACAACCACATTGGCTCATTTAATTTTATTTTATTAAATAAAATCAATATCAAACAGTCACAACAGTGTAGTAAGTTGTAACTGTTGTCCTTTAATGTCTATTTATAACTTGTACTCGCTTGATATTTATACCACACGTTGTCACCTCTCAGAAATGGCATGTGCCATTAGAGTAAAATGTATTTCCTTCAGCAATGATCAGCTCTCAGGCTCCACTGCAGTGAATCAAAGCTTTTTAAATCAGTTCATTGTGTTTTTAATAATATTATTATTATTATTTTTATTAATGTTAAAGAGACCCTGTCTTTGTTAATTTCAGCAACAATCTACCTACTGATTTAGAATATTTTTTTATATTTCATGAATGCTTTTACCATTGTGTGGATATCTAAAAGCCCTAAGATTGAAGTTGGCACAACTATGTGATGTCGGCAGTCCCAGTAGACTTAGAACAGACACCCTCTCCAGGAGCTACATAAAGGGGGCAATCATAGGAGGAGCAAAGGAGCTGGGCCAACACAGATAGTAATTAGACACACCCTAAACAAGAAGGAGGCTGCTAGGTGCATAGAGAGGGGATGTTGTGCAAGAGAATCGACCCCTCTGGAGCTGTCATATTTGCTAGCATGTCCAACGGCACAATGGCTAAAGGGGCAAAGAGGGGGCTGGGCTGTGATATGGGACTGACTTCAAGTTAGTCAAGATAGCCCACGCAGCAGCCCATAAAACATTTATGCAAAAAAAAATGCTGCAAGTGAGTATTTAATCTAATTGATTTTTATATGCCTTTAATTGCAATTTTTAAGATGTATTAACCCTTCATTTGCCATGAGCTTGTATGCATAAACATACAATCATATTGACTCTTACAGATCAATATATCAAAGCACAAACTGATCGTCAGCTGACTTAAAATGCTCTCATTAATCCACACCCCACAGCCCACACAGGCAATATAGTGTTATAAATACACCAGATGTTCAAATGACTTGGATTTCCCAGCGAAGAATGGAAAACCCAGATGTTCACCTAGTAAATTCTAGGTAAATTCAGAGAGAAAATGTCCTAAAAAAGCAATCAATCATCCATTGATTTAGGATACATTGTTTATGATTATATATATGCCCTGTAATATACTTCCAATAAATTGACATTTACATTGGACTAGAGCTTTTAGCACAGCATGCTGTATAATATGAACATCTTATAGAAACACTTAATATATCTAATTAACTTAATGAAATTACAGCATTATTCACAAAGATAGATAAAGAAATAATTTCTACCTTACCCACAGCACTCCCAGATCCTCCAAAGTTCAAAGCCTAAAATAAAACTTGATAGGAGGCAACAGAGTAAATAAATATAAACAGGAGTGTGTTAGGGGACACCAAGTGGTTGGGAACTGGTATTGCATTAAAGTGGAGTGTTTGCTGCTACAACCTTTTACAATTTGTTCTGTTTGGTTGCAAATGCAATCAAAGGTAATCTAAATAACAAAGTAACCGAGTGTTCAAAAAAAGTTACTGGATGTTCAAAATGTGTTTATATATTGGAACAGTTTAGGATTCTAAAATGTGAAATGTTAGAAGTAATTTTATTATTATTATTAATATTAGGTATATTTTTAAAAAGGCATTTAATAATTTGGATGATTAGCATTTGTGTCCGTATATATTTTTTTTAAACATATGAATAAAAATTTTCTATAGGAACTGATTTATTAAAGCGCTACGAGACTTGAGATAATAAACTATCATGTGAGAACCTGGGTGATCCATCAAACCCGGAACGGATTTATTAAAAAGCATTAGCTATTAGCAAATGTTTTTTTTTAAAACTTTCAAGAGGGTACTGGAAGAAAAATGGGGAAGGGGAAACATAAATACTTTAACAACTAGATAAAACAAAATAAATGTACAAACATGACATCTGTAAATGTAATATTCCAAACCAGTTACTACAGTCTTGGTAGAAAAGTCCGAAATAAAACGGTAAAGTACTCGGGAACACGTAGATAAAAAGGTAAGGGGTGACGGGGGATAGAGCAGTAAGGAGGTGATAGAGGGGAAGGTTCCTAAAATGGGGGGGTTGCTCCTATAGGGGATCTGTATAGGCATAACCAACAAAAGCCTACTAAACAGGAGAAATGCTTAAAGAGTGGGCCAGATAGGACACCAAAATTTTAAGTGAGAGCAAATTAGTCATGGTATTCGATGGTTGTCATGAACTGCGACCAATAAAACCATGTATTGGCCCCCTTCCTGCCAGTGCCTCGAATTCTTGCCGGGAATTTATTTGTCTCCACCTAGCCATGAACAGATTGTAGAAGGATTGGGGTTCCACCAGCAGGTGGATATACAGGAAATAGCGACCATGATAAGGTGCCTGACAACTGAGCTTTTATATGCCTTCTGTGAAAATGAGTTGTGTATTAGGAAAAAATCGGGTCATCTAGGATATCTTGGTCCGACATTCGATGAACCATGGACCCAACAGTAACCCAAAAATTCCTCAGGAGGGGGCAATTTGAGAATATATGCAGGAGCCAGCCTTTCTCTGTCTTTCACCTCCAGCAGCTGTCTGATACAGCCGGGAAAATGTGGTGTAACCTGAGACCACCTTAAACAGGTTTCTTGGTATCTGCTAGCAATGGACGCCTTATGGGTACAGGATACTTTACTTTTGTTCTGTATATAGTGATAGACCCAGATCAATCTTCCATGACCTAAAAAATGTACGTGTGTAGTCGGGGGTGGAGTTTGTAAGAGCCTATAAACAACAGATAAAGCGTGTCTGATGCCACCCTCACCTAAGCATAATTGTTCAAAAGGTGTAAGGGGTCTGCAATAAAGTAGAACCGATCAGAGGGTAGACATAAAGTGGGAGATCTGCAAGGTCTTCCAAAAATCTAATTGGAACTTGCCCGAACCATCTCTTAACTCTTCTGGGCTGGCCCATCTGCTCGATCTGATAAAATGTAATGCTCTACATATATGTAATATATATGTAATAATTTGAAATTTGACAGGGAGTTAAATTCATTCTGGGTTGTCATGATGTTAGGCTAGGAGATAATAGGATTGGTTATGGCAAACAAAGTCATTGGCGTAAGCCGCAAATTTCTGGACCGAACACCTCATGTAGAGATAGACAGTGGGTCCGATACCAGTCCATTCACTCTAACCCTGGCCATGGGTTTAGAGTAGATAGCCCTTATCCATGGGAGCATTCGTGGGCCAAGGCCTATGTGTAGAAGGGTATTATCCATGTAAAGCCAATCTACTCGATCAAAGGCCTTTCCAGCATCTGTGGACAATAACATGAGCGGAATGTGTTTGGATGTGGCATAGTATATCCAATTTAGTACTCTGGTCGTGTTGTCTCTGGCCTCCCTGCTGGGCATGAAACCAACATAATCGAAATGGATAAGATTATGCATAATCTTAATTAGTCTGGAAGCAAGAATTTATGTAAAAAGTTCGAGGTCTTGATTAAGAAGGGAGATAAAGGGAAAGGGGATCTTTACCTTCTTTGGGTATGACCATGATGGTGGCCCGTAGGGAGTCCAGAGAGAACCGATCACCTTCAGTAAGATGGTTATAGGCTGCAAGAAAGTGAGATGCTAAAGGATCCTGAAAAGTTTTAAAGTATGACAGAGTTAGGCCATCTTGCCCGGGAGTTTTAACGATGGGAGTCTCTCTTATGGTTATTTTAAGTTCCTCCACTGAAATAGGCGCCTCTAGCATCTCCCTCTCGGGTACAGAAAGAGAGGGCATTTTGCACTCTAGGAGATATTTTGGGATTGCCTGCACCCTCTCTCCTATTGGCGAAAGGGAAGATGGTCCTGAAATGTTGTAAAGTGTTGAGTAGTATTGGCAAAAGGATTCTGCTATATCTTTGGTATGGTAGATTTTACGTCCACAGTTGTCTATGAGAAACAGAATAAATGAGTTTCTTGTACATGGCGAGCATTGGCTAATATACGGCCACTTTTGTTGCCATGTTCGTAAAACATTCTCTTGCATTTAGCAAGGGCAAACTTAGCCCTGTCAAGGCAAAGCAGTGAAAGTTTCTCATGGAGAACTCGGAGTTCTTTGCCCACTGTATTATCTAGGGAAAATTTGTGAGAGGATTCTAGGATTGCAGTTCAGTTGAGGATGTCACCTATCTCCCTCTGGCATTCCCTTTTGAGTCTAGTCGCATGTTTAATAAATATACCACGAATCACCACTTTGTGAAGCTCCCAGATTAAGAGGGGGTTGCTTTCAGGATTATCATTGGTGTGGAAATAATGAGATAGCTCAGAGCTGACGTCTTCTAAGACAGCTGTGTCTTGGAGGAGGGATTCATTTAGGGAGGAGGGATTCATTTAGGGAGGAGGGATTCATTTAGTCTCCAGTTCCAGGCAGTTATACAATAACTCAATGGAAATTGACACCAGAGCATGGTCTGATAAAGTTTTTGAGCCAATAGAACAGGACTGTATGCTAACCCCTTTGGATTTAGACGAGTCAGTGCAGCTATTATGTACTATAGGGAATCTCTTGTTACCTAACCTCGGAATCTTGTCATTACAAAAATGGGTTTCCTGTATGAAGGCTATTTGTGTTTTTAATCTGTGTAGTTCAGCCAATATTGTGGAAAGTTTTTCAGGGGTATTCAACCCTTTGACATTATATGTAACAACATGGACTGGGCCCATTACAAATAGAGGCTATTCAAAAGCTTTTAAAGCACATTAATAGTTTAGTTACTCCCAGGAGCAGGGGGTAAGAGCCTTGGAGAAGGTGAAATGGGGGAGGAGCAGGAGAATAAGACAGTGCAAGAAAACAGAAAAATATAAACAAACAATACAAAATAATCAATAACAGTGCAAATCAACTGCGCAAATTCCCTTAGAAAGGGTAGCTCATGTGGTCAGGGCGAGGCTCCCACCACCCGGGCCAGGCCTTTGAATATGTGCAAAATTAAGCATTGGGTGAATAGGCTAATGCTAGCTGTACAGGGGAGAGTACATACATAAATCAGCTTCTTTAAAACAATTTGTTTTCCTAAACTAGAAACATTGCAAACATAATTCAAAACAGTATCAAATAGAGAGACAACTACAAAAATATCTCACTGGGTCATCAACCAAACCTTCTGTAGAAAGAGATAGTTGATCATTTTATGCCAGGGGTGTGACAAAGCCCCTGTAGGCTAGTCAGTGGTCACAGCATGGGGGGATCAAAGGCGTAGGAAGATTTACTTGGGGTAATTTAAATGTTGCCAGAAAAGTAGCTAAGTCTCCCTGTTGACGGAAGGCGGCGGACTTGCTACCTCTGCGCGTGTGTTGAAACAGAAAGCCTCATCTGTACTTGGTATTGTTGTATTTCAGCATATGTAACAGTGGCTATGATGTTCAGTGGAGCACTAAAGTGTTGCAAGAGAGGTCAGTCAAGAACATCATAGGGCGATTATTGAAGGTAAACTCTTCTTGCGATCTGGACTCCTTCATGGTAGGTTCTTTAAAGTGGTAGAAGTGAACTCAGCAGATCACGTCTCTGGGTCTGTCTGGGTCTTGACTTTTTGGGCCAAGGGTGCGGTGAATACGTTCTATTTCTATACCATTGTTCCTTGGCTTTTGGAGAACAGAGAGATTGCAGCTGCATGAAGGTCTTTTGGCTCAACCGATTCTGGATGCCCTCGGATCCGTATGTTATTACGGCGGCTCTGGTTCTCCAGGTCATCATGCTGGTATAGGAGTTGTTGAAGCAATACAGAATGTTTGTTGGGGGTGTGGGTGTGGTTTTGTATGTGGGTGCAAAGATCTTCAGTTGTTCATTTCCCCTCCTCTATTCTAGAGCCAAGATGTGATTTAAGTGTGGCTAGTTCGGAGGGGAAAGAGTTTTGAATGCGTATAGGGTACGATTCAAAGTCTGTTTTGGTAGGTGGTGATCTTAAATACACGTCCCTGTCCCATATATCTGAGGAGTCCATGGAAGTTTGTGAAGGGCATGGAGGACATGTAGGTTCCCTGTCTTCAGCAAGCAAGGAAGGAAAGTTAGAAGATGAGTCTTCTTGTGAAAAGTCAGGTGGTTCCAGACCAGACATGGCGGCTTGATCGGTGTTGAAACTGGTGTTAAGGCCACTAGGGCCTGGGGTTTTGGAGCGAGCAAAAAAGTTCCTGATCTTCCATATTTTAGGAGAATTGGCTACTGGGTTTTTCCTTACCCATGGAAGTTAAAAGTCAGGTTTTTGGAGTTGTAATGTAATGTATGGTGAGAGGGGATTAGAAAAACCAATGTCTCTCTATTTCAATATTTGCTTATACACCCATAGGTAAATGCCAGAGATGCATTGTCCACCGTGTGGAGCTAGATCATAACTCTCAGAGTATGGCCCTCAATCAGAACACAACTAGTATGCAGAAGCTAGGACTCTGTAATGGGTGCTTCCTGGATCCGGAACGTCTTAATGCCAGTACAAAGATATTACTGTATAATATTATCCAGAATTAAAGACTAGGGATAGGCATAAATCAGTAAAACTTGCAGGATCCAACAAAGGTGGTTGGAAAGCACTAAGAAAAATTCCAGGCAACCACAATTGAAGATTAGAGTTCTCAGTTCAGATGTGGTTTAGTGCCTACTAAAGTGTAGCCAATAATAAGGGGAGCACAGTATAAAACAGGCACCACACAGAGAGGAATATACAGTATATAGCTGGTGCTCAGGGTAAATGTTGCAGCCAAAGTCCCATATTAAGGAGGACTTATAGTGTAGAAAGTGTAGAAGGAATAAATAAACTGTGTGCAGCCACCCACCAGCTTAGGTATTGCAGCCTTTGTATAAATGGGAGGATCTGTGACAATCAAAAGTAAATAGGTAGAAAGTACGGTATATGGGACAGTATGGGTGCCAGGAGGAGTGAAAGGTGTCTATAAGTATATAGGATCCTAATCCTTCTTTGGATGCCTTTGAATAAAGTGGATGTAGATGGATTGAAGAGCTGGTTAGGTGGAGTGGTGCCACGTGTCAATATGGCCTCTCAGGATTGCTTTTGTGGGTCAATATGGGTCCCAAAGAAGGGAAAAAAGGATACTGGTGGTGCCCAGGGTGTTGACTAGCCTGTGTAAATCTCCAGATCTGGTTGATGGGGCTAGATTCTGACTACAGCCGCTTGGTGAGTGAGCTGCCTTTGTGTGGAGAGAATGCTTCCGGGTGTCACGTGGTTAGATATCCACCCGGGGCTCCTCTGCAGCAGAGATTCACCCAAAGAGTGTGCTCTCTGGGTCAAAAAGGCTGAGGCTGTATGACAGCGTGTCAAGGGCCCCTGGAATTGGATCCCAAAGGTCTCAATAGTGACTGGACCCCTATAGGGTTCATTTTGTGATTACCGCCTTTGTATCAGACCTCAGTGATAGCTGTCTTCCAGCACTGACATAATTAGTTGGAGCCTGCAGGTGCCAGAGGAAAACATTGGGGAGACAGGTAAGTACTGACCTGTCAATGTAGCTTACTTAGGGGGAGGAGTTTAACAAAAAGCCATTTTCATAGAACAGGAAAAACATTGATAAACTTTTGGTAAAATTCTTAAAAGTTTAGGTGATTACACGCCTGTCATGTCATGTTTTACAGATATCATAATATATTTTTTTCAATCTGTCCCATGGTCATCTTCATTTTTTGACATATGTCTCACTGTTTCCTTTATATTGGCACTTGCAGGCTTAAGATATTACATTTCCTGTGAAAGTCACACTACCCCCCATTTTCAGGAACTTCAGAGCAGCTTACGGCACTTAATAGTGATAAGTGTGAAAATATTATTTTTAATCTTCTATTCTGCATGATTAGAATATGTATCAGCACTATTTACATTATCAAAATCTGCACTTCAACCATTTTGTGTCAAAAGCATGCTTAAAAGCATACCCATGCCTACCCCCTCCCCCCCAATAGACCACACTCATTATTGTACATATGTACATTTTTGTCCAATTAGGTGTTAAAGAAGGTATATCCCACTACAGAGGACAAGCAACAGGACTCTTTTGCCCAAAACAACATATATGCATTGGTCCATTGACGAAATGAGGTCAGAGCTTTGCCCACTTAGGTCCCAAAATTGTTTTTAAAAAAAGGTCAACTGGAAGCTTTTGGCCACCCATAGGGAATGAATGAGGGTGTTAGTTGTTTGGTACTGACCCCTTCCACCCACTTCCAAATGTTGGTTTCCATGCTGGAACCATGGCTGCCAAGTGGGTGTAAAGGTCGAAATGCTGGAACTCTTCTGTTCCCACCACTTCTCTGAAATTTAGCCTTACACTAACCACTAACATTTTGGGATGAAAGAGTTGACGGGACTGGTGCCCAATGGCCTGTTCAAGATGGCATAAATGTAAATTATAAATTGCTTTTCCATACTATTTGAAGTTTCTCTGGTTTTGTGGATTACTCTCGAAAGTTAAGATGATGTAACTGGCCGACAGACTCCCCTCCTCCCAAAACTATTTTATATTGGTTATTTTATTAAATTATTAGTCCAGTTTTCAACATTTGGTCCAGCTATAGAACAGAGCAAACCCATTGCCTAAGCTAACTTCAGTATATTAGCACAAAGCTTGGTGCAGTGCTGCCCTGATATTTATGGTCACATGCTCATAACTAATGTATATATCAGCTTTCAGGAAGCCCATTGCCCATTGGAACAGAGTGGTCTTCCACCCTGATGGCCACCACCAATGGGAACACCGTTTTTGACAATTGGCTTTTTGGAAGCAAAAATTATCATCTGTTAGGAGCAAGAAGCTAATTATATATATTTATTATATATTTTAAATATTTAGGCAACATTTCCCCCTGAACAGTTAGGGCCATTTTAAAGGTTAAAGTTGATCGCTATGTTCTTCCACAGGTTTAACCATGCAGCCAATAGCTCCCACATAACTGGAAGCAGTTGGAGATTACTTTGTTGTGTTTGGATGTGGATGTGGTAGACTGCTGAAGGAATGAAGACAACACAAGCTGGGGTTTTGAAGGCAAAATAAATGAAAGGTATAATGAGTAAGTTATATTGTCAGTCATATAACATACATTCAATACATATTGATAACATAAGAGACAATCGATCAAAGCAGTCCCATCCCCCCAGCAGAGCTGTAAAGGGGAATGTTTGGGACTAGCCTTCCAAACAATATTGATCCCTAAATGAGAACACTTACCAATCATGAGCGGTATAGTGTTGCGTTCTGACGCGTTTCACCTGTTTAGGCTTCTTCAGGGGACTTGTAAACCGCAGAAAGTAAAGCTAGGTATGTACAAAAAGTTGGGATCAATGCAAGGGATGTAGGTGCATCGCTTGTATACTTATGGTAAAAATTCAAGGAAGCGCCTGAAAGCACAAAGTCACTTCTGGTTATGTGGTTTCTTCTTTTACTTCTCTGGAGGAATTAATGGCAACTCAACCATACTCAAACTCACAACAGAGCGGGTATCAAACTTTGAGGTTGACAGCATAGCATTTTAGGAGAAGCATCTGGGAGCCTGAAAGTAACTAACGTTCCATTTTTTTAGTTTGTATGATCAGGCCGGTCATTATTGCAGGTCAAAAGATAATCCTTCTGCAATAATATGTCTTGCCTGCCTGGTTGCTCTGGGTGTCTGGGGTCAAAGCTGAACCTGCACAGAGAACCTTTGAAAACTGGCATTCCTGGCTTGTCTTGCGTATGCTGGGATGAATGGAATCCCACACAGTTGGAGAATTCTTTCTCTGTTCTATAAGGTAGATAAAATTTGTAGTTAAAGGAAAACTGGTAAATAAAAGCAATATTTGGTGATCCATTAAAAATGAAAGAAAGAACTCTTGACCAAAATAGACATCTCAATTGATCTCAAACATTTTTTTTTTAAATATTATATTTATTACCTATTTTAACTGTGTCTCCTCTATAATATTAAACAGGAGGAGAGTATTAAGAAGTGATGTGAGTGTATCATGACACCCTCTATATTGGGCTTCCTGTGACTCTATGAATATCCTTCATTAGTAGGGGTGATACTGTGGTGTTGCTGCACAAGAGAAGCAAAGAAGTAACCACATTCATTTCTTTGAAGAAAGTAAGTGAATATTCTCATGAGTTATATGGTATATGTAATTTATATTAGAGAGAGAGAGTAATATAGCATTGTAACCAAATGATGATGAAGAATGGTAATTGAAACAAGAACAGTGAGTTGTTTCTTATAATCAGAGTGCAGAGATGAAGATTTGTCATCGGGACAGAAACCAAAGGTAAATCAGACAAAACAGACAAATACAATATATATATATATATATATATTGGTGCAGTTTTTCACATTCCTTGTTTCATTAATACTCTCCCCAGAACAGGAATGAGGGTGAATCTATTTACGGGGACCCTGGATAGCATTAAACTCTAAACTTTTTAAATATTTCCTGTTCTATCCAGAAATAGGAATATATATAACCAAAGAGATTTGGAATTGACATTCTCATGGTTAGAATAATAAACCTTACTCTTGTGAATCAAGTAAAAAAATCTGGAGATCTCTAATGGCTCTATGGGCTATACTTTTAGAGAATGGAGATGTTTTTTTTTTAAATAATTATGGTATGTAATAGGAGAGCCGTATTGTCACGCTTATAAGATATAATGGAAATTTAGCAGTGACATTGATGTTGATACATGTAAATATAACAAATATATATATATATATATTTATATTTATGGTAGACAATATCGCAGAAAGAGTTTACCTTCAATAATCACCCTATGATGTTCTAGACTGACCTCACTTGCAACACTTTAGTGCTCCACCAAGCATTAAAGCCACTGTTACATATGCTGAAATACAACAATATCAAGTACAGATGAGGCCGTCAACAGGGAGACTTTTCTGGCAACATTTAAATTACTCCAAGTAAATCTTCCGGACTGGCCTACATGTTGATGTTGATATGTGTAAATATATCACATATATATATATATATATATATATATATATATATGTATATATGGACAGTAGAAATGTCACTCTAGATTGGTGTTTCTCATCAAGGGATCCTCCAAATTCTTCCAACTGATCACCACACTAATGTACAGTGAAATTATAGCAGGGGTTTCCCGAAGACCAGAAAGTTATTTCAATGATAGATTTCTAATGATAGATTATATTTTGAAAAGCAGTGATGGCACACAAGGAAATGTACGTATTTAAGAATGAATAGTGGCGTAGTTCTGGAAATAATGTATATAGATATACATTATTCTATATACATTTAATTCTGATGGCACTTGGCATTTGGTATTACTATAATGGTTCCTGTGGAATCTTGGGAACAATAAGGAACCAAAATCTCCCAAAACAGATGTAAATTGTAAATGTCACTCTTTATGAATGTAGGATACTCAGCACTCCCAGAATCTTGCCAGGAGTGTCATGTCTCTTTACCTTTTAATTATTCTTCCTTTTCCCCATTCTCGTTCTTTTAAGGTAGAGATTAATATCAAGGGTGAGTCATTACAGAATAAGTGGGCAGATTTCTCTGAAATTGTCATCCGTTTGGTTAGGACTTATAGCCAAAGTCCTTTCTTCATATCTTGCTTTCAATCTGTCTCCTTGTTGTCTATCTACGGATGACAAGTCTCCTTGATGCCTTTGATCTAGCACTATGTTAGGTTAGATTTGACATCATACTTCCTCTAAAAACCACACTCACCCTTTGCCTTTAGGAAATTTGTATCGTAATAGGTGTGAAAAAACAATAAACATTTCTCTACGCTTCTGCAAAAATGTTCGTGCATACTGATACAAATGAATACTGCAATTTTTAAGTAGTTATTTTAAAATGTGCAAAATAATTCTATGCTTGCGAGTGGGCAATGGCGTGGATGTTTTATTAAGACACAGAAAAATAAAATAAACTTTTTAGGTGTATCAAATGAAGATGTATTATAGTGTAATACACGGGGGGTTATGGGGAATGACGGTGGTCTCCACCTCCCTTTTCAAAATGTGACTCCTCAGGCTTGTTGGTTATTTATCTTATGACCAATCAATGTATTATTTTTTTAGTCCACTTTACAGTATGGGGTAATAGTCTTAGACATGTACACTAATCTTAATACAGAACAGAAATGTATGTGGTAACTGCTCTCAATGTGTAGTACTGTTTTCTTTCAGGGGTCACTATGATGATGAAGCTCTTCTTCCTACAAGGTAGTACACAGTTTGTACTTTTTCCTCTGCTACTTTCCTTTTGCTTTTTTGTTTTGTGACCTTTTCTCTTTTTATTGCTTTTTTTCCCTTCCCTTTACTTTCTTTTTACTTTCATTCCCCCATTATTTCACTTTCATTTTCCTTTCTCTTTGTTTCCCATTCTCTTTTTTTACTTTCCTGTTCTTTATTTTCCTCCCTACCCCCCCCCCAACCTTTCTTTATTTCCCATTCTTATCTACCTTTCTAATCCCATCTTTATTTTTTTTGCTTTCCTTTTTCCTCTCCCTTCCTTTCATTTTCCCTTTTCCTTTCTTTTTTTTTTGCTTGCTGTTCTTTTCCCTTCCTGTTCTTTATTCCCTTTCCATCTCCCCCACGCGTTCCCTTTATAATTCCCCACTCTTCTTTACTTTAGTGTATTCCCTTCACTTTTTATTACCTTTTCCTTTACCTTACCTTTATTTTCCCTCTCCTATCATTTCCTTTCCCTTTACAAACCCTTTTATTTATTTTCCCTTTCTTTTTTTATTTTTTTAAACCCTTTTTACTTTCCTTTACTTTCATTTTTCTTTTCTTTCCTTTCCTTCGTTTTCATTTTTTTCCTTTCCCTTTCTTTTTTTCTTCTTTAAACTTCCCCTTCTTTTATTTTCCTTTTCTGTCCTTTCCTTTTCCCTCCTATTGGTTCCCTTTCCTCCCTTTTTATTTCCTACTATTACTTATCTTTCTAATTCCATTTCTTTTTCTTAGCCCCTACTTCTTTTTACTCTTAAATCCAAGTTAATATTCCCACCAAAGTGTTCTGTTGTGTTTGTCAGTTGTCCTTCCTCATGCCATGGGCACAGGCTGGTCAGTGAAAATCCCACGGCAGATAAGAGCCCTATCGGGTGACTGTGTGGTGATCCCATGCTGGTTTACCCTACCAGCCTCGGAAAGACATCAAATGAAAGCAATCATGTGGTATCAGGTGGAAACACAGCACGTCATTTTCAACAGCAATTATGATAGAGGAATGATCAAGGCGTCCTTGGTGGACAACCTGCAAGTTGGCAACTGTTCCCTATGGATAAGGGACATTACCAAGACTGACTCCATGATGTATAGATTTCTCATCGAGCTCAAAGGGGTCAAAAATTATACTTCCCCTTCTTCAGTTGACTTGCGTGTATCAGGTAAGCTTTTTACAACCATATGTTAACCCAACCTTGATAGAGGTTCAATGTAAATCTCTTTTATGTAGACACAGATGGCAAGCTTACACTCTTTGAAAATTCCATTTTGGGTCATGGCAAGATTCCATTGGGAGACATAAATGTGAAAGCCATAGTGCTCTGGAAATCCTTTATCATGTGTTCAAGTGTATCGATTCCCTTTACCTTTTTTGTAGGTTTTGTATAGAGTTGTGAAGAGTTGGACCATCTGTCAAGTATATTTTTTTATTGTGGTCCATGTCCCCTTTGGAAAGATTTACCCCTCTTGTATTGTAACCTCTGTTGCTAGGAAAGAAAATGAAAGGAAATTCAATATTTTAGAGCCAACGTAAAACATTTTGTTATAAGGTGACAACACTGCTTTATACCATGGTGAGTAAACATTGTCATCCAAGCAAATTAAGTGTATTAGTGATAGTGATCACCAAAAGAGAAATAAAGTTTAAAAAATGGAATCCAATGACGCCACCATATGTAGGGACTGGACACTAATCTATTATAATTTTGTTTTTTAAAATTTCATACAATTTAAAATAAATATGTTTTGATTTACAGATGTGCCAGTACCCCCTGAGTTCCAGATCAGTACTAAGAACATCATGGAAGGGGACACAGTAATAATGACCTGCAGGATAAACCACACATGTAATATGAGACCATTGTCTTTCATTTGGAATCCTGTGCTGGGAGAGATCTCAGCAAGGGCTGAGGATCTGGAAGATGGAATCTGGAAGTTCTCATCTACTCAAATATTTATAGCATCAGCCAGTCATCAAGGAATCACTGTAAACTGTCAGACAAAGCATATGAAGAGCCAAAAAAGTTCCAAAAGCAAAAACTATAAATTGATTGTTTGGTGTGAGTTTTTTATTTTTTAAAATATAATTATTCATATATGACAGTCTAAACTAAGTATCGTGTCCAGTTAGGATCTGAAGCACAAGCCATCTTTTACCTCCCCTCACTAAGCCAAATCCTCCTTCATTTGTGTCTCACATGCTTCCCCTTTCGGTCATTGCAGAACCTAGTGGGAGGGTTTTAGCAGAAAGGGGCAAGACTAGGCATGGTCATGTGCTGATTGACAAGTTACAGACTTGTGAATGAGCAGTGAAAATGCTGTTAGCCACACCTCCCGAAATACTCTCATCCCACTGTAGTGTGAGCAGGCCCAGCGTATCTCAGAGTTTCATGATTTAATGTCAGATTCATTGCTTTATAAACAGACCACTTAATCATTTATTAAAGAATATAGAGCAACATAAATATGTCATATAAAGAGCTAAGTTTTAATATGTCAGTACAGGTGTGTTTTTTTTACATATCCACTAATCTCTCATTTGTATTGTTTTATTTATATATCAGATTCACCCAAAAACACCACAGTCACAGTCAGTGCCAGTGAAATAAGGGAAGGGGGAAATGTTTCCTTATGGTGTTCCAGTCAAAGCAATCCTGAAGTTTCCCAATACATTTGGAATGGGTTGTTGGATGATGGCACACTAATACCCCTAGTAGGAAATCAGACTACAATTCTAATATCAAATATCACGGCTAGTATGAGGTCAGTGTATTGTACAGCTCAGAACTCAGTGGGGATTCAGACCTCGCCGGTGGTGGAACTCAACGTTACATGTAAGTTTGGACTGTTTTTCATTATTATTATGTAGGCTATAATCATCCTCTATTCTACCGAAGAATTATTCAAGCTTTTAATGGATTAGGATAAAATCTTTCCGTGCTGACACACATGCCTAAGGGCGGGTTTGGAACTGGCCGGGATCAAGGTAGGTGTCCTTAGGCATGTGTTTGTTTACTGGCGCCAACGCATAGGGTCTCTAACAACTAGCGTGTGCACATTTGAAGGCCGTTCATTTTCTATGGGGCTGCCATGGGGAAATGCTATTTGTTAGGTCTCCACCGAGAGAGGGGTTCAATGGCATCAAGAAGCATGGCCAATGTAAACATAACCTAAACGTATGTACTGTATAATGTCTCCATCGGAGATCACAGAACTACATCTGCCTCTCTCCCCAGATGGATGGAACCACCTTTGTACAGGCTTCTTCTAGGTTCAACAAATCCAGCCTGGACTGAGCTCACAAATGGCACATCCTGGTGTTTTCTTTTAGTTTTTATGTCTGACACCAAATGAGTACTTTTGTAGCTCCTCATAACCTTCTCATTCCTTTTCATAACCACAGCATGAGCATAATTACTTTCTGTGCCCCTAGGTGGAATTTTTATTGAAAAAAAATACTTAAACTCAACGAACAAAAAGTCACCAGGAGGCAAAAATAAATCCCAAGCTTCTGATGGCTATATGTTTTAGCTCTGCACTGTACAATGCATGCTCTGTGAAGTGTAAAACTCAGTTCTGTGTGCAGCACAGCTACCAGAGATAATGTAACTCCTGCAGAGGAGTTATATCATCAGTGGCCACCCAATGACCGAAGAGGATCGCTGTTCTCTTGGAAGTCTACCATGAAGCCAATGGCCAAGGTGGCACCTTCCTTTGAGGAGGCGAGGTAAACCTGTGTCTATGGCAAAAGCTGTTCACCAACAAGTATTGCTCTGGTATTATTTTGCTATCTTGTATGACATGCCCACAATTTTAAAATAAAGACTTGTAAGGGGACAGATCTACTATAACCAGTTGGTCTCCAAGGGTTGAACACTTGGCATAGACCCATTGTTTGTATACTTATTTACTGAATAAGCCTGAATATTATGCCCCATGGTGTCCTTGGATGAACAACATAATTCTGGTAGGACATTTATTCTATCTATTTGTATAAAAAGGAAGAGGGAGAAAATGAGACTGTCTCATTTCTTCCCTCTTCATTTGATACATTAGTAATTTCTAGGCAACTGCATGACTAAATAATACGACATCTCCTCTTGAACACAAAAACTGTTACTTTATTCTCTCTTTTTTCCCAAAACACTGTCTACCATCCTTCAAGACCAGGTTGATACTGAAAACAGAAAATACACCTTCTGAAAAACTCAACCAGGAGCTCAGTACCATTTGAAGGATGAGTGCCTTATGTCATAATCACTGTACTATTCTTCTTTTTAGATAAACCACAAATCACTCCACGGTCTTACTGCCGTCCAACATTTAATGTTATGAAGTGTACATGTATAGTAAAAAGCAACCCACCACCTATAGTAATCTGGCATGTGCTGAACTTTAGCATGACCGAGACAGAAGGAGAATATGAGGTCAACAACACCTTTTCTAATCATGTGTCAAAGACCCAGATAAGAGGACCATCATCTGCTATGACCAATGTGTCCTGCTACTCTGAAAACAAAGAGGGCGCTATTGAGCTGCTTCTTCCTGTTTATTGTAAGTACAACTCTCTAAAGCCACCCTATGATAAAAAAAAAAAAAACTTGTATTACCACTTTAAAGTGCGTGCAGATAGGTACCTAGACAAGAAATAAAGTCTAGGAGATGGTTTATTAACCAATTAAAATAAGGTTTATTGAACCTGGGCGTTAAGGTCAGCATCATAAATTTGTGGTGGTTTCCATAAAATAGGGGAGTTGGCTACCTTTATATATTATAAATACAATTCTAACACCCTTCGTGTAGTGTATAGCTTGTATGTTTGTTTTTTAATGGTGTGTTTAGGGTGAAAATGAAGGCCAATCACCCACATTTGCCATATAGCCAGATATACTAAAGCTCGCAAAGACTGGAGAAGATAGACTATCATGGGTGAACCTGGGTGATCCAGCTTAATCTGGTAAAGATTTCATAAAATAATTTCCTATTGTTTGGCAAATGTTTTAAATTCTGGACCAAATCCACCATACGCTGTGGTTGAATTGGATTAAAATATACCAAAAATTTTGACACTTACAAAGCTGCTTTAAAATGAACTTATTTAATGAGCACATACCTAGTGATTTTTTGTCATTTTCAGTAACTTCAGTATATATAGCATTGAGTATGTATAACACTGGTCAAAAAACATTTTCTTGCCAAACATATTAAAGTCATTCATGTTTGATGCAAAGATTCCAAATATGATATTGGTTTTGCTAGATTGACTCTAGTTTTTGAAATAATGACCCTAAATAATAACCTCATAGAAAACAAATAAAACATGAAAATTAGGAAAAATAAACTAGATATGCCTATGTATACAAAATTAAATTTTTAAAATACTTAATGTCAATTTATTCTATATTCAATATATTTACAGAACTAATCACAAAGAAGTCATTGAAAAATTCTTGTTTGTATGATTTCCTTTTACAATGATGATCAGGACAATCATGTTGAAGGCCATCATGTGTCTATCCCATCTGACCTGATACCTTTCTTTCATCACATTTATATCTTAATGGAACCTCTCCCCTTGTTCCCCATCAAGGTTTTCTGGAAATTTTTGGAAATGCCTATGGAGATGTGTGCCTTTATGCTTATAGTAGCACCCAAATTTTTAAAGTTTAAGAGCAAGTTTTGTACCAGTTCTTCATATTTTTGTGATTTATGGTTACCCAAGAAGTTCCTGACAACCATGACATAGCTGTGCCAGGCAGAAGCTTCAGTATCAGTCATGTAACTTGTGAAATTTGAATCATTTGTCAGTTTCCGAATCTGGGGTCCATCTAAGATTCTTGCTTTCCAGTACTCAATCCAGGGAAGAATCTACAAATGTATTTTAAGCATTTACTGTCCTTGTTCGGAGCTCTAACAAATTCCTCCATTAATCTTAACTTTATGTGTAGTGGAGGGAGAATGATTTTTTCTTTGTTAACCATTGGCTTGTTAATGATGTTCGCTGCACCTTTTTTCATGTTTTCCCTTGGAGGTCATGTCACTTTTTCCAGTGATCCTGCTTTGCTCTACTATCCCACAAGCAGATGAAACATGGGTACTTTGTGTATCCACTTTGCTGTCCAAGTAGGAAGTTCACCATTTTTAAATCATCACATATGGACCATTGGTGTTCATGATAGCAAAGTTTTTGTAAGACCATTTGGATATTTTCATATTCTTCTTTAAGTTTTGTTGAGTGAACAATTGGAATTGATGCATAGCAGTTGCCATTATGCAGTAAAACAGTTTACAAACTTTGAGTGGAACTGTCTATGAAAAGCCGCCAGTCTTCTGCTCGGTATTCTGGTCCTCCCATATGGGCTAGTAGTCCAGGGATGTTACAACAGTACACAAAGTCTCCATCTTCACTGAAAAATGGTCGGAGTGTCACCTTTCTTGTCCTATAAACCGTTATTTTAACTTCCGGTCCCAGACAGTTCTTTTCTTTTATCCTGGATGCTAAAGGTTCAGATGCTTGTTTTGACAGACTTAGGTCACATAATAAATCATTGAGCTTTTCTTGAGAGAACTTCTGGTTTGATGAAACACTTCCATTATATTCACTTCCACTGCTAACTCCTGGATTACACCCCCTGTATATCCTCCATGTCGGATACAGGAATATTAGGGAGTGTACGGAACACTGGTATGGGAACATCAGCACCATGCGGCACAGGTCTTGCTGATTCAAAATCAGGGTATTCCCACTTGTTTTTCTTGTAACGATTGAAACCTTTTACATTCAAAGCTCAAAAATAACAATCATTGTGGTGATGGTTGGGCTCTGGCCATACTATAAGTACACCAAATTTCAAACTTTTAGGTTTTACATTTTTCCACTTATGTAGACACACTACACATACCATATGGGGAGCCCAATATTTATCTCGGTCCCCCGGTTTAATACCAAAGTATGCAAGATATGCTTGTTTCACAAATTCTGTAATGTTTCCTCTCTGTTTTTGCTGAGAATATTCACCACAAATGTAGCAAAATACATTAGGGTCACCTAAACAACTTCTTCTTGAACAACTCATATTTCTGCAAAAAAAGAAAATGTATGAATATTTAAAAGGTAAATGAAAGTTTCATTAAAATAATGCTACATTTGTTATATAAAATGCAAAACATTGGTATAAATAAAGATTATTAATAATATGCTGTGTTACCATTTGTTGTTGGTAAAATCATCTATTTTGATTCCTGTATCACAAGAACTAGAGCCAATTATTTGAAACTGGTGTCATTTCTTGTATTTTTTCTTTTGTAGGGGACATAACAAAACTTCTTGTGATTGCTGGTGCAGTTGGAATTGGAGTCCTCTTGTTGTTCATTATTATACTGAAGGTTCTGTTGAGCAGCAGGTGAGCTAATCTTGTATCTTTATTTAGTAAGATAATCCTAGGCTCCAAGCATAAAAAATGTTTTTCTTTTGTAGTAGTTCCTATTGTATTATTATTTATTGATCCATCAAGCACATATCATACAAGTGTATGTGTTTTACCTCCTACAGGAAGAACACATTGGAAAAAAATAAAACAGATCATTTTTATCTCAAAAACAACCAGTATGGCTGCCAACCACACTCCTTATATGGAAACATGGAATCACACTCCTTATATGGAAACACTGAATCACACTCCTTTTATGGAAACAGTGATTCATACTCCTTGTATGGGAACACCGAAATTGGCATCAATGCTCCTCATCAGGTGAACTAAAATGTGATTTATTTAAAACATTTACATCATGAAAAATATTTTGTAAAGTATGTTGTATCAGAGATTCGTTTTTTGCAGCCTGTTTCATTTACATGTTTTTCAATTCTTCAGAAGAATTTGATATTAGAATATTAGTTTGTGTACCATTTTTTATGTGATTCCTATTTTATTGATTTTTAACAAATTAATTGCTGATTTTTTTTTTACCAAATTGGCACTAAAGTCTACAGTACCCCAAAAAAGTCACTGGTCCACAATTACAAGTAAATTGAAAATTTGTCAGGTCTATACAAAATAAAATATGAGGAGACAGGGTATTTATTGCAGAAGGAGCAGCTAATGTCCTTTGTGCAGTAAAAGAAACGTGCATGGCTGTTTGCATAGTACACACTGCTGCAGAGAATCATATAACTCTGTGTGCATGTTCCGGAGTGACATTATTCTGATCGGGCCAATCAAGGTGGCCAAAGACCCATAGACCGGAGAAGGACCGGGTGAAGATTGAGATGCTTTTGATGGTGTAAAAGGAGGTGAGTGTAGTTCCAAAAATTGCAACCAGCTAAGTAAGTATATTTTTTTATAAGGGACATTGCCTGTTCCTTCCCCAATAAAGGACCTGCCCACTTACATTGTTTTTTCATTTAGTTAAGCTTTAACTGAAGGAGTATAAATATACATCAATGATGCATTTAATGAAGTTGACACCGCATACAGCATCCTTATAATTTATTTTTTTGTTCTCTTTTTTTTCGGTAGGAAATGCTTCACAGTGCTGTACCAAATGACTTTTACTCAGTGTACGAGTGCCCAAATAGTTTTGAAGAGGAGTCTGTTTATGCAAACACATGACTTTTCCTGAAGATACGACAATGCTAAAAGTTTAGGTGTATTGCCAGTTTGCATTGTGACCTTTTTACACCAGTTCGGCATTCACAAAAAATGTAACGTCAGTGGGTTCCACTGGGTGTCCTCCACAAACCAAAAACATACTTGAAGATCATTTTTTGATAAAACGGACCATGGACAACTGTAGGTACTTGAATGTAGGATCTTGAGAATGGTTAACATTTAGGTGTATTTTCAATTTGCATCATAACCTGGATTCAATATTCACCAAGGATGTGTGGTTGGTGGGTTCACTCTTGTTACTTGTATGGGCTTCCATTGGGTGTCCTCCACAAACCAAAAATGTATTTGAGGATCATCTTTTATTCAAATGGACCGTGGACACTGTAGGTGCTTGAATGTAGGACCTTGAGATTGGCTGAATGTTTAGATGTAGTAACAATTTGCATTGCGACCTTACATGGGTTCAATATCCACCAAAGATGTGTGGTTGGCGGGTTAACTCTGGTTCTCTTCCTCTATAAACCAAAAATGTATTTGCGGATCATTCTTAGATCAAGCGGACCATTGACACCGTAGGTGCTTCAATGTAGAACAAACACATTTGGTTGCCCTTTACAGGATGGGGTGCATCAGAACTTAATTTTAGAGAATTCTATAGATTGCACAAAATATAACATGGTATTAAAGTTTACAAAGAATGACACCAGTGACTATGGATCCAGGGAACAACTGATTGCCTGAAGAAATCAGGAAGATTTTTTTCCCAAATTGGAGTATATTGAACCATTTTTACTATCTTGTAGTATGTTTACTTCCCTAGTGGTTAAATGTGACATTGAATAAAAGCAGCTATTAGAATTACATACTACTAGATTGTAGTAATTGAGTTTAGATTCGTGCTGAATGCACAAAAAAAGATTCTTGAATATTGTACAAAACTGATCTTTTTCTCCTGTGATGAACATGAACTTTACATTGTCGGCTAAATATGTTTTTTTTGGCACAGAACATGGATCATTACATTACCATATATTTACCGTTTTCCTAACAAGATATACAGGTTGACAATCCAAAATCCTGCCATCGATAATCTGGATCCTTCAGTTTTCCGGCATGAATTTCGGATTGCATTTTCAATGCCGGGACTGCAGTACACTGTTTGGCCACTAATGTTTTGATAGTGCTTTTCTTCAGAAACAGCTGTTAGGTCTTGCTTGCTACACTAAATACACGTTAAGACATCCCTGCTGTCTGCTCCCTGGAACTATGATAGACGTCTGCAGGTGCTGAGAAAGGAAGACTGGCCTGTACGTTAAGGTAAGTGTAAAAAAAAAAAAAATCCAGAATTTTCGAAAATCCAGCACTCCTCAGGTCTGGAGGTTGCTGGAATTTTGATTGTCAACCTGTATTTATTTAAATGTGAATGTTAATTTTTTACAAACAATTGAATTATTAATATTCTTTTGTTATTTACATAATATATATAATTTTGTAGCCTTGAGTAAGAGATTGTATATTTCTTAATAAGCATCATCTCCGCATCTAGTATCTATTCTCAGCCAGAGGTAAATGGAATCCTAGAGTTCATCCAGTGATTCTTAGAAGTTCCTCAGGCTTTGGCTTTTTGACCTTATATCTGATGATGCTTGCATTGTTCCGGGTTCAGTGTTATTGGACAGGGCCAGTAGGATGACACCAGTGATCTTTTGATTAGAAGTGTTTTTGAACACCGTAATGGAGGCATTTTTCCTATTAACACTCAATTAACTAATTCTATTAAATGTTCCTTGAGACACAAAATTTATTAGGGGTTCCTCTGAACTGAAGTTCCACTTTACATAGTTAAGGACCAGACAGGTAGCTACTGCAGAAAGGGTCAGCTGATGTCCCTTGTTAAATAACCCGTCTTACCTGCTTGATTGGGCCAATGAAACGAGAAGCTGAGCTGTGCGTCAGCTTTGGTTGTCAAAGGAGCCCAGCAATCCCAGCTTCACTTGTGCGTGCCGGGTGTGAATTAACTTTGCCATTATCCTGGCCCAGGCAATCAGGGTGTCCCAAGATCTACCCTTGGAAGAAGAAAAAAAGGAAGATGGCGGTACCCTACAATAGTACATGGATTGGAAAGATGAGCAGCTTTAGTTCCACTTTAAAAATATTAAACCTTCAGATTTGCCTTCTACCAAAGGCTGGGAATTGCATACTAGGATCCTTGGGGAATATTTTCTCTGACTATGACACATCTCTTTGCCTGTTGTAAGATTAGTGTGCTTGTCCATAGACCTTAACACCATTGGACATCCTTGGGATGAATCGGAAAGCAGATGGAATCAGATCTTATCTTCCAACATGAGTACCTGACCTTACAAATGTTCTTTTGGGTAATGGCCACAAATTCCCACAGACATAGACAAACCTTTTGTAGAAACACTTCCCATTCTATTTAAGAGAAAAATGGTTCTGCTGCAGTACAAGTGAATAACCCAAGCTGACCTTTGTGGCTTTTCCGTAGATGTACAACAGAAACCATAAAAACTAAAACAAAACTTAAACAAATTTCTTATTAAACAGGAAGGAAGCTTGTTTCCTATGAGGGCTGTCACCAAAAGTATGTAGATGTTTTTAGAATACTTTTTTTCTGTGGCAAAATTACACTTAGGTTTGCAGTTTATGAGCTTTGTTTATTCCAAGTCAATCACAACCCTGAGCCTTAATCATATCATTGTAAATGTGGGGTCTTAACCATATCATGGTAATTGCGACCACCAACATTATTCTGACTCTGTCATAAGGCTGTGAGATAGACTCAAATATTATCTTATATAGACATCCGTATTGACCGTACTCACGCACAGATAACATCCTCAGATAGCTTCAACTCGGCTGCAGATACATGTGGAAGAATTCCAATGGAGTTGATTTTCTCCAGACAGGGAATCTTGTAAAGTGCAATCTTTTTTTTTTTTTGTTATTTAATCTCGCGTAACGTGATCCTTTAAACAAAAACCCTGTGCTCGAAAAAAAAGCGTTTTGCAAAAACACCACACAAAAAATGTGCACTGGGTGCTATTTGTTATCCCTCCTCTAAAGAGGAAGGGCCACCCAATTTCCCCAGACCCCCCGAAGTGAAGCTCCTGACGAGGGCTGGGTACTGAGTCCACCCAAACAAAGCTGGACTGGACCTACTAGCCCATCTGGCTGAAGTCAGATGGGGTCCTTTTCTCTATGGGACTGCATAGGCAGTCCCAACAGATACTAGGCTGGGAGCTCTCCCGAAGAGAGACTCCCAGTAAGGTAGAGTACCTGACCATAAGGCCAAAGCACTCCCCAAGACTTCAGGGCTAGCCCATAAGGAAATAGCACCCTCCATCGAAAAGTAGCACGCAAAAACCCCACCAGTGACATGTGACAACATAAAGATACATAAAAAATAAGTGTTCAGTGCATAACACACTGGACAAGGATAAAAAACGGCCCATCTGCACTAGCCACAGCAAACGCAGAATGAAAACAAGTGCTAAATCAGCCGTGACGTGCCTGTGTACGTTAAAATCACTGTGGGTTCAACACACCCAAAGTGATATTAAGGTACCCCTAGTTCGCCACTCCAGGGGGACGACACTCAGCGAGATTCGGCTTGCTCTCAAGACCTAATAGCCAGACCAAGGGTTCCCTGCTCCAACCAGCAGGACAGTCCACTATCTGGGAGTTTCTTATCAAGGCAGGCCCCATGCATCTCTCTGGTGGAGGCTGGCCGGAGGAATTAGCATGGGGCGGCCCCTTACAGAGCTACACCATCTAGCAGACTGTCCTAACAGAGGTACTAGTGCACTGCATTCTTGCCAGGAATACAGCGCCATTCCCCCCTGAACACTGGAAGGATTAGGTACTACACTTGATCTTAGCCAAAAGGCCAAGGAACTATGTAAATGATTGTAAAATGCAATCATTACAGCAGATAAAAAAGGGTATGGATTGCCAGGCGAAACAGCACATGTAAAATACAGCCATGAAAAATGGCTACTACCAGTAAGAGGAAGGGTGGAGCTAGCAGTTCAGAGGTTGACCACAGGGGGTAGGAGAAGAATTACCTGTTATGCACACAGCTAACAATAACATCAGTGCAACAAACACATATACCCAAACAAAAAGACTGATTTCTAAAGTCATGGAACATGACAAACATGTTGGCATTTCTTCTTTCACAAGACTATGGTGCTTCTTTTACATATTTCACCCATTTTGTTTGTTTTGATGATACCACTTCCGTGTATGCATTGCCTTTTAGGAGGTAATTTTATGCCCCTGACATTGACTTGATGGAATTATCCTAGTTCAAACATTATCTATATTCAACATCTTCTTCCTGATATAAATATAAGCTTTGAGTTGTAACAGTCATGCAGATTGTGCCTTTGCAGTTCTGCTCCTCAGTATGTTTGCTTTTTATGCCATGTATGGTAAGCCATTGCTATCCAACCACCCCAATCCCGTTCAGTTTCCAAAAAGGGATTGGGGTGGTTGTAACCCCATTGAGTTTTAATGGGTGGCCTTGATGTACATAAACACATCAACATTGCATCAAGCTTTGCATGCAATATTCCAAAAATGTCTAGCTATAATTTACAACTATTTATTAAATAACTCTCATTAAATTCCCTAATATTGGTATATGATATGCTAGTATGAGCGTCTATCTTCCTTTTCAGGGCCATGTGTCAGGACACCTCCTTCTATTAGGTGGCTACGTTTCCATGCATGATCTCCCTAAAGATCCAAGTATAGCCACCCCTATGTGCACACTTAGGACCAGGACAACACATGTGTGATTGACAGTTGATGCTGAGTGACACTGGAAGACAGCTAATGTGTTTATTGGTTGTTCTAGTACAAGGTTTATTAACCTTTTTAAGATGGAGGAACCCTTTAAAAAAAATGTAAGGTCATCAAGGAAACCCTTCTTTAATTACCATATCCACAGATCACTGTATATTAGTACTGTGGCCATTGGGAAGAATATCTCTTACATCGCTGGCCATTGGGATTACCCTTACAAATAGCCTTACAAATATTAGTGTCACCTAAACTGACCTGAGAGGCACAAATTGATAATTTCCTGGGTAAGCCCTAGCAACCTCTGGAGGAATTCCGGTTCTAGTGCGTTTATTCCTGCACCAATGCATCAGACAGCTCATCGAGTGAAGGTATAATTTGATTTTATTGATGACTATTTAAAGCATTAAAAAAGCTTTCATCATAATATAATCTTACAACAAACTTGTAATTATCAAATATCTATAATTGTATATATAAAACAACCCAATGAGTGCTCTTAAGGTAAGCAAAGCTACTGGCATTTTAACATCACAATCAAATACATTTTAAGGTTCATGGCTGCTCATTGGGGACATATATAAAATAATGGACCCAGGTACCATGAAGAACATCAATATGTCAAATGACAAGCGCCAACATTCATCAAAGTTCTACACATCTTTGGAGAAAGCATTGAGGAATAACCAAAATCCTCTACACCGGAGGGTTTGCCTAAAACAAAATGTTACATAGAGAATGAATGAACAAAATCCAAACATACATAAAAAGTTGAATTGGACTTCAAGTTGAATTGGCTAAATAAATTACAGGGGCATAAAAACAACCCTAAATCTTACAGTTTGATTTAATTGGAAAGCAGCCTCAGTGTACAAGTCTGCATCCTGCCAATATGCATATAACAAAGCCTATGTTTCCTGTTGATTGAAGGGCTCTAAGAGCATATCGGACCTCTGCAAAGAGACGACTATTTCCACATAGAGGGCAAGGGTCTTTCTGTACCTCATGTTGGCAGGGTACAGACTTTTCTACGTTCTAAGTAAAACCAACTGTATATATATATAATCTGAAGTAGGAAGTAAGTTCACAAACCTGAGATTTTGGCTTTTGGACCTTTGCATATAACTGGCTGATGTCCTCTGGTGGAACATCTTGAGATGAAGGCATTCTGGCTTGGCGATTGGTATCTGATGTTGATGTTGTCTGTTTCCTATAAAGAAGAATAAAATCACCCTACAGTACATACTCTTTATGCAACACTTTACCTTATATTTTATGGGAAGACAAAACAATCAGTTCAGGGAGTCATCTGTGGGCATTGGCCTTTTTAATGTATTATAAAGCAAAAACTTACAATAAACGAAATTTGAAAAGAAGAATAGTGGCCATGATGATGATAAGGAAGAAGATAATTCCACAAGCTATCCCAATGATCATCTTTTGATGTGCTAATAAATTGAAATAATACATAAAGTTATTATTAATATTGATATGTACATAATAAATGGACTGACAAGATTTGTTAATGATCGTTAACAGCCTTCACAATTATTTTCTCTATACAAGTATTGAAGGTCTTAAAATAGCTCTGCGTCATGTCTGCCTGGTTCCTGTCCGAGGATACTACAACTTCCACCTGATCTGAACTTTAGGTCTCTTCTAGACAGTCTGGGTCCTCCTGCACCTCCACACAACCTGTTCCATTATCAAGGGGCTTGGACTGGAAAAGTGAGAAAGGCCACCCGGACCATTTTGGTCTTCTACCAGGTAGTCAACATTGAGGCTATCTTTCTTTAATGTTCATCACTACTTAATGAGAAGGACAATTGATATCCACACACTTGCACCACGGTAAAGCTGAACTTAAGGCAAATATTTAAATATAAAAATTAAATCACAATGTGGGAGCCGTTTTAATTGCAACAAGAATTATGTTTTCTGTCTTTCCTGTCCAGACTTTGTAAATAACAAGAGTGGTGTCATATCTCCACTTCCAACCTATTGATTGGACAGTAAAAGAACAGCAGATTCCTGATAAGACCATCTGCTTCCCCTCCTCACACCAGCATGTTGATTGTCAGGACATTTGCAAACAGCCTACCCTATTGGCTCCTAGTCTTGTCTCTTCCCCTCCCAGTCAACCAGGTAATATAAGATGCTGTCGACAATGGAAGCTTCCATATTTCCATCTTGACATGTTCTCCTTAGAAAACATTTTGAGATTGTTCTATTGTAAAAGAATTCCATAGGGTGATATATTCATACTAATATGATGGTAAACAATAATGGAAAATATGGACAATGGTAACAAAAATCCTTACCTTTAGTTGTAGTTGTGTCAGTAGAAGTGTCTGTAACATAAAAGGCAGCCAAAGAGAATCTCAGAATGTCAGACCTATCTATCCAATTTTCTGCAAGCTATGACAGATACCAGGATGTATTGCAAAGAAGCAGAGGGAGAGTGAGGGGACTTTTGCTATCCCTAAAATCATACATTTAATTCCCACCCCTTAAAACCTAATCAAGTATAACATTAAATTACTCTGCCCATGTATTCAGGTTTAGTATGCAGGGAAAGAGTTAAAACATAATATATTTAGTCATAGAGAAATAAACAATATCTATAGTTGACCTACAACAAACGTACAGTTGTAACAATGTTTTTTTCTAAGTCTATAAATATAAAAAAGGGTAAAAAAGAGCGCCCAGCTCTAGACGCGTTTCGCTTCTTCAGAGGAGATTATATGGAAAGACACAACACAAAGAGAACTCACTTAAAGACTACTTAAGCTTAAAGGGATTACATCAGAAATAGAAGATGGGTTCAACAATTGGTTGATGAAAGGAGATGTTTCCCTTTACTGTGGGTCTATTTTTGGTGGAGAGCCCTGTGTGCTGAAAGTTGGTAAGGGTTAGGAACCCTTTGTGCTCTGTGCTGTAGATTCTGGAGCACCAATCTAATATTAAAATTATCTGTGAAACATTTGAATCCCAAAAGCTTTATGTTCTCTCCAATTCCTGTTCCAGGAATAGCTTTTTAGCAGGGAGTCACATGCATAGGGCCAAATGGCCACACTTGACCAAAAAAATGTTAAACTAGACCAAACCCATTTTGTTGCCCACCTGGCACCCTTAGAGTATATGTAAAAGAGAAAAATATATTTTATTTATTTTTTTAAAGTTTATTGGAGTAAAATCCCTGTATGTTTTTGATACTGATAGTACCTGTCATTGGAACATTTATCTATTCATGTTCTACATGACAACTCAAAAATTTGGATTTCTTCCTTAATTTTAGTCCCACCAACAATGATTATTAGTTATCAATAATCCAAGGCATGAGTATATTGAAGCATAAGGGTGGAGAGCACTCCTAGGCCAGTACGGCTAGAACTGACTAGAAGAATATGACATCTTATTCTGCTAATTGCTTAACTCCAGAGGAGGTACCAAGGTTGTGTGGGGCACCTGAAAGTTCAATCTACCCCAGGTCATGGGCCATGTTGGCTATGCAGTGATCCAGTCCCAACCTTCAGTGATTTAGAAACTCACCTGTTACAGTAACATTCACAGTTTTCCTGTTTAATGAACAATTGTTTTCACTTGTCTCATCTTCACATTTGAAATGGTATAACCCAGCATCTTCTCTCCTGGCATTGATTATGATCAGGGAACAATCTCCACTGTCAAGATTTCCTACGAATTGGAAGTTGGGTTTTGTGCCATTCCTGGATTTATCACTAAATGCCACATTACTTTCAGTGGAATTTCTCCAGATGCCAGTGGGGTATACAAATGTTGTACATTCATTAGCAGAGAAATTACAACGAATGGTAACATTCTGACCCTCGTTTACAGTGACTTCACTTTCCAGGTTGATGGAAGAATGACCTGAGCAGTCATCAGCACCTCCTATGGAGAAATGAGATATTACAATCATTGCAATGTAGTGTGACGGCACAAACCTTGGGATACTCTACAGGCCAGAATCTCTGATTACTATACCACTGTAATCAGTTTGACACTTCCTAAAGGTGTGGTTTGCTAGCCATGCCCTACATTTCTATTGACTCCTCATAATGACTTATTAGTCAACAGGAATATGTAAAAACCAGGGAAAAAATTGACATGGGGGGAGGGGGTGCAGTAAACTCAAGGAAAAGGCTCACAAATTGTCAGTTGCAGAGCAAAGCATGTATGTTCCATGTAGTTGCTATCAGCACTAGTTGGTGCCTGAATAGTGGTGTTTTAGCCTATAGAGTAACCTTGGGGTTAAAAATATGAGGATTTTATCCTTTCATTTCGATTCGCTCACCATAAGTCTCCTTGCTATGGCACTACGATACTGAGGCCCCCAGAATATTTACATCACACCTACCTTCCTGATGGAGGAAGAACATTATTGCCACCAGCTGCATCCAGAGGACAGTTCTTTCATGCCACATCTTGACTACCAGACTATAAGGAATTGAAAACAAGTCAAATAAAATTATTTTAAAAAAACAGATTGGTCCTTTTTATTTTAAAAATAAATTTTTAAACATGTTCAAAGTGTCTTGAGTTTTGAAATAGGTTATTTTTTTTCTGTCTGTTCCATTCCTGACACAACAAGCAATTAGTAAGTAATGTTTTTTAGAGGCACACAATCATGGTCCAGGGAGATGACCATAAAGATTCTAACTGATGTGATTTGTACATAAAGTTTATATTCACACAATTTTTTGAGTAAATGTTCTCATCTGCTTTAAAATATCATCCTTTAAGTCTTTTTGCTGGAGTACCACTACTTTGTACTCAGTATTTTTTTATGTTTTGAAAGTTTATTCTGATTCTTAATTGTTTATACTTGTTTATCCATCAAGTGCAATCTCCATAATCTAAGGCTTGAATTTATCAACCCAGACAAACTTTAAAATAATTTGTGTGTTCTGTTTATTTCGAATAATATTGCTAAGGGGTGTTGGGTGAACACTGCACCAGTTATGCAACAGGCAGTGCTGGAACAAGGTCTTCTGGTGGTACCCAAGGCTAAGATGTCAAAGTACATCCACCACTCCACCACCTTGTGTCGAAAAACAGATTTAGCTGGCACACCTGAATGTAGAATGTTAGGGGCAGTCAAGGAAACGAAAATTAAAACTTTAGTCCACTATCTCTAGACATACCACCATGTTTTGATCTACATGACATGGCTAACCATTTAAGATGGATTTATAATAACAAAAAAATAACAAACATTTCACTGTAAATACAATCTTTGGTAGATCTGGTAACCTAAGCCTCATCAGAATTGCAAAAGTTATTTTGTATTATGTCCGATTTATAGAAGCTCTTACAATACATCTAGAATGACACAAAAAAAGAAATAAACAAATTTGGTTGGTAAGTCAGCTTTGAATGGTGGGGCAAAAAAATTGATTTGTTCAACCAAATTTTTAAGTCCCATACCTAAGTCAGCATGTCCTCGCACAGAACACATGCTCTTTGTGCAGTTTTTTTTGGCTCATATTTTTCACTAAAACATCTCACAAACCCAAAACCTAGCAGATATTAAAGGGGCTGTGATCAAATCTTGTCAAACTGTTTTTATATTTAAAATATTTAAAGATTGTAAAATTATCTAAAAAAAAACAGACATACCTGGACCTTGGGACTTGAAGTCTGTACCAAATTTGTATTCTAATTCTTGTCGTTGAATGATGTCAGTATGATGTACACTTTTTATAATATCAAATAGGTAACTTTTTTTTGCTTCTTTACAAGTCTGGTAAAACCAAGTTCCCCTTTTTTGCTATTTCACATACACTTAAAATAATCCATCGGCTGTCTCTTGCCTAAAAGTATATCTTGTTTGTTAATCTTGCATCAAACTTTTTTTTTAGAATTTCCTGTGGTACTGAGCTCTGTTTTTGTTTGTGTTACTATAGGGAAAACAACTATTTTTTTTCGGTGCAGTTTAAGCTCCATGATAGCATGGAAAGGGTTTGAATCATCTGCTTAAACACAGAAAAGCACCGTACTATGTTTTGAAATGCAGCCCGAAGCAATGCATAGTGGTGTGGTAACCATGCAATGTTGTATACAATGCTGCAGCTGGAAGTTTTCAGGACAGACAAATTGTGAGCCATATCATACCTGTTAATGGCAAGTTTAGTAGGGCTTAGCAAATGTGGACACTTGCCAATGACAGCCGTCCACACCTAACCTTATTTGAGACAACTTTTGGTTCTGTACATTACCACAATTCATTTTTAATGAAACAACGCAGATGCAGTTGGACTGCAGACCTTTAGCTTTAATTCAGTGGGTTGAACAAAGATTGCATAAAAATGTAAGGAACTAAATCCTCCACAATCACTTAATTTCAGGGGCTCAACAGTAACCGGACAATTGATTAAAAGGCTATTTCATGGGCTGGTTTGGGCAATTCCTTCTTTATGTCATTATCAATTAAGCAGATACACAACCTAAAGTTGATTTTTTTTTTTTTGGGGGGGGGTGCTTGTATGTGGAAGATTTTGCTGTGAACAGACATGCTGTCAGCTCTCCATGCAGGTGAAACAAACCATCCTTAAGCTGCAAAAACGGAAAAAACCCATCCGAGAAATTGCTATGAAATGGCAGAATCATTTCCATGGTGAAGAGAAACCCTTTCACAACAGCCCACCAAGTGGCCAACACTCTCCAGGAAGTAGGCGTATCGATATCGAGGTCTACCATAAAGAGAAGACTGCATGAAAGTAAATACAGAGGGTGTACTGCAAGGTGCAAGCCACTCATAAGCCTCAAGAATAGAAAGGCTAGATTGGACTTTTCTCAAAAACATCCAAAAAAGCCAGCACAGTTCTGGAAAAACATTCTTTGGACAGATAAAACCAAGATCAACCTTTACCAGAATGATGGCAAGAAAAAAGTATGGAGAAGGCGTGGAACAGCTCATGATCCAAAGCATAGCACATCATCTGTACAACAATGTGGAGGCAGTGTGTTGACTTTGGTCCGCATGGCTGCCATGGCACTGGGACACTCATGTTTATCCATGATGTGACACAGGACAGAAGCAGCCAAATGAATTCTGAGGTGTTCAGTGACATGCTGTCTGCTCAAATCCAGCTAAATGCAGTCACATTGATTGGGAGGCGTTTCATAATACAGATGGACAATAACCCAAAACATACAGCCAAAGCAACCCAGGAGTTAGCAAAGATATGGAATATTCTTGAATGGCCAAGTCAGTCACCTGATCTGAACCCAATTGAGCATGGATTTCACTTGTTAAAGACTAAACTTGTGACAGAAAGGCCCACAAACAAACAGCAACTGAAAGCCGCTGCAGTAAAGGCCTGGCAGAGCATTAAATGGAGGAAACCCGGCATCTGGTGATGTCCATGAGCTCAAGACTACAGGCTGTCATTACCAGCAAAGGGTTTTCAACCAAATATTAGAAATGAACATTTTATTTTCAGCTTTTTAATTTGTCCAATTACTTTTAAGCCCCTGAAATGAAGTAATTGTGCAAAAATAGGCTTTAGTTCCTCACATTTGTATGCAATCTTTTTATTCAACCCACTGAATTAAAGCTGAAAGTCTGCAGTTCAACTGCATCTGAGTTGTTTCATTTATAATTATTTGTGGTAATGTACAGAACCATAATTGGAAAAAAGTTGTCTGTGTCCAAATATTTATGGACCTAACTGTATATACGTTATATGTATGTATGTTTTTATTGCTGACTAAGCCTTCCTGTCACCATGACGTCCTTTATTTCTTGTATGAGTGTCACGTACACAGGAAGGAAAAAACTTGCAACTCTCTTTATCAGATATAACTGAAACGTTCTTTTTGAAGAGCTAATAATATCTCTATCTTTTCAGCTCAATCTTAGTCAACATATACAGCTATATGTCTTTGCAGTCCACGCATTCGTTTAACAGGACCACTAAATTGACAGACTCCAGACCGCGCATGCACGGGGAGCCATGTGTCACTCAAATGGGAAGAAACTTACCCCAGAGTGACGTTGTGATATCAGAACCTGCCCACACTCTCATCGCAGGTCCGAGCCTGCACAGTCCACCCACCACCCTGAGCCTGCAAAGCATACGGGAGACATTGTCCAGGACAAGTGGGGGCGACACCAATTAATTTCTTGTTCAAATGCCATTCTTAGTTTACCCAGCTAGGGAAATATTCTATGTGATCAGAAGCTACTTTATTGTACTTTACTTTGAAATGCTATCTTTGATTAGAAAAGGGAGAGGTTGGGACCTTTGTTAACTTTTTATTGGTATCGTATCCCATTATAAATATTTTACCTATGTCTATCGTTAACGTGGAAGAACAGGAAGTAAGGGAAAATCTCCATATTAGGGACAAATTCATCATACAAAAATGTTTTAAAAGAAGTGGAGAAAATTTTGAAGTTCTGGAAAGTTTTCATTGCTGTAATTTCTCCTGATTATCGTTGGTCGAGTTTGTCTTTCGTTATTTCACCAACAATTTGCCTGAAATAACCCCAATGTTTAGGTTAAGTTATAGCCTTGGTGGAAATCAATTGCTGCCATTGAAACACATGGACTTAGAAGATTCTACACCAGGAAATGTTTGAAGGAATGTCTGATTCTCTGTTTTATAACAAAAGCCCAATGACAAAGGCAAATTGAACCAGCACTACATAACATAAGGCTCATTGAATCTGGCCAGTAGACTACAACAGCTGTCAGAGTCCACCAGGCAATGACAGGTGTAGCATCTTGCTCAGTAAAAACCCAATAGCTGAACATTAGTAATGTTCGGTTTTATGTTTCTGGCCAAATAACCAATGCTTGAGTTGCATTTGGCACAGACCCAAAACCAAGCACCAAGCCTTTTCATGATTAAGCGTATTGATATTGATAGGTATAGCTCAGTACCAAATTTAATCGCAAAACTTTGGTGATGCTCAATGTTATTCATTTCAGGGCAAATGACCAATGTTCAGGTGAAATGTGGCATAGATACGAAGCCAAATGCCACATCTTTTCCTGATTAGGGGATTTTCTTTATTTCTGTCCAGCTAAAAGATGTCACTAAAAACTTAAAATAAAGTCCCATAAAATTTCTAAATCCCCCCAAAACATAAAAAAATGTTTTTTTATTAGTTGGGTTTTGATGTACACTGTCATCACCATTAATGTCTACTGTATTTAGGAAAATAAAGTCTAGTTCTGAATAACACCCATACAAAGAAATATACACATTTGGTAAATCTAGGTTGTGAATTGACCCATTTACTAAAATATTCTCCATCATTGCTAAAGAAGCCTTGGTGTCCTTGATAATGAAGAGATAAGCATGTGTTCTGCACTCATAAGATCCTCTGTTTTTTTTTAGCATCTAACTTCAAAATCCAACAACTAAATCCTGAAGGCTGTCCATGACAATGTACCAATCCATGGCTGTACACAGTCCACATGATGATTTGATCCATACAGTAAAATAAGAGTGGACATCAACTGGGAACAACAGATCAACTGTCCAAACCTAGACCTGTGACTATCTCAGCATATTCTGACTCTCGTTCCCTAGATAAGACTCCGGAGGGCTGATTTGATAAAACTATGCTTGAGTAATGAATATCTTCTTTGTCATCTGGGATGCTGTTTGAATCTCGCTGTTCGTTGGATCTTTCCAGTGTCTGAAAAAAAACAGATAAATAAAAACTTTGAGGTTGGTAAAATATCTTTATATCAGGTCTTATCAATGCCACTCCTGCACCCATTTGGTTAGAGATCAGGGTCACATGATCTTTATTGGAGAGGGTCAACAAACCAAAAAATCCATTCTCTCATTCATTGGAGATCTTGGGACTCTCTAAGCTCTTTATAGATTTGTAAGCATTGGGTCACTGGACCAGTTATTCCCACGGTTGGAGCAATGCTTCTGCTATGTTTTATTATTTTATGGGGATTACTTGGAAATATTTAACATAGTTTGCATTTATTTTGCTAATTGCCCTACTTTGCTCCATCAAAAATGAAGTAAAAAATTTAGGTGGGTATAAACTTTAAATCTAGAGCAAAATAAACATGTAGCCCTATCACTACCACAGCATACCTCTATCTTTAAAAATTATTGATTATCATAACGGCTGGTGTGAGGATGCATTACCATAGCTGATTGATATCGCTCACAGGATTTGGCTCAATAGAAAGCCAATTATGGATGAAAGTATGTTTAATTAGGTCGTAGAATGTTATTTAAAAAAATGATTGATTTGCTAGAGGTGTGCACAGAGCTGAATGCTATTTTGTTTTTCTGGTTGGAGATTGTGTGTGAATTCTTGGCAGCATCATCAGAAAGGAGAAAAATGTACCATTAGGGGTTTAGGCTGGAAGACGCATTGGGACACATCAGCCCTGATTTGTTAAAGCTCTCCAAGGCTGGAAAAGATAGACTATTGTGGTTTAACTCAGGTAGTCCAGCAAACTTGGAAATGGATTTCCTAAAATCGTTTGCTAATATTTGAACCAGATCCATCCCAGGTTTGCTGGAACAACCATGTTCCTCCACGATAGTCTATCTTCTCCCGTCTTAAGGAGCTTTGATGAATCGATGAATCATCTATTGAGTATCTAACCCTATGTGCACCCCATCGTTGTGATGTTTACCTTCATCATCTACTCACGAGATCCGACTTGATCTGCAGAAAATATTACAATAAAAGACATTTAGCAATGTAGTTTTCCATTACTGACCTTGGCTATGAGTCTTGGTCCGTTAACATTCATGTACAGATCACTAGGATCATCTTTCTCTGTGTCTTTCATGGGAAGTGCCTCATTTCGATCACGATCCATATGAACAAACAAACATAGGTCCATTTTGAAATATTTCCTAGAAAAAAGTTAATAAATAATGCAAACTCAAAATAATATACGTCTATGTTATTACATCACTTGGTGTGTTACTTAAGCTGGAGGAAAGCACTTGGGTCATCTTTTAATCTTTTTAAAGAATGGAGATATGATCACATAATGAGCCCTTCCTATTGGATTCAAGTAAGGAAAGACAGTTGCTTTCCTTAACATAGGATGGTAGCTCTCTAATAATGGCTTAACCTTTGAAAAATAAAAGAAAACAAACTAAAAATAATACAAGCACCTCTCATTATGTCACAGAATTTTCTGGCCTACCTGATCTCTCATTTGAGCACAGTGGCATGTAAATTAAACAGAATATGGTAGAAAAGGTCAAAGTCTAAAAACTTTTTTTTGTTTAATCTACATACTATTCCAAAGAAAAAAATCTGACAAAAGGTGTACTTTAAAGTAAGGTTACTGGGTGACACTCTAAGTATGATAATATGTACTGTTACCCTTACCTGGCAATCAATTTTGAAGCCAACAAAAAAAGAATGACAATGACCATGCCGCATATTAGTCCTATCAGCATATCTAAAACTCTTGGACTGCACTCTGCAAAAATGTAAAGATAAAAAGATAAATAATAATGAAAAAATGATGTATAATGAAAAATTATTAATATTTGTAATGTAGCAAATGTCCTTGTATCAAGTCCCAATGTTAGTATTTTGATTCTTTGGAAGATAATTAGGAGTGTTGTGATATTTTAATAACTATTCAATCCTTTGGAATGGTTAATTTGTAGTATGTGACATTTGATTAATTAGGTGTATAAGAATATATAGAGGCATAGGGTGCAATGGGGGGGAGGGCAGTATTTTTTAAAGATGGCTGCAACCATTTACTTGGAAACTGGGATCAGTGGAAGGATTTTTCCTCCAGGTACTAGATACTTGCATGTATATGGATACCCAGGCTCTGGGATACAATTAATTCCTAGGATGTGTCTTATGTTTGCTTGAACACTAGCGATTGATTGAATAGTGCCCATACTGTGAAATGCTTCTTTATATTGTTTAGTGGATTTGTTATGATGTATTAACATGTCATGACATTTGTGTAATCAATCACTGAGTATACTTGTATTAGAGAGACAGGCAGACAAACATTCCATACCATAAACCAGAGCTTTGTCTTTTGCATTGGTAACTATAAAGAAAAACAAACTTGAAAAAGTTGAAAAAACATGAATAGCACAAAACAAAATGTAATTATTTTAAATTATTCTACAATGGCAATATGTGGGATTTGAGGTAAAAAATAAAATAATAAATAATAAAAAGGTAAATAAAGTGATAGGTGTACTTTTTTTTACAGCAATTAACTATTGTACTTGCTTAAAAGAACAATTTTTTAAAATAAAACACATTGCAGTTGCTACGTGTCACCCCACTCCCATAATACACAGTCCGTAATAAATAAAAGTCCTCTGACATTGTGACCTTTCTGTTGTGCACAAAGATCCACAGAAAGTGTGCTCTCTACGCGTTTCACACTTATTGCTTCTTTAGGAGAAACACTGAGATTGATATATTAAAGCTCTCCAAGGATTGAGAGGATATGATTTCATCAGTGAAGCTGGGTGATCCAGCAAACCTACAATGGGTTTCTTCAAAGTAATTTTCTACTTACTAACATATGTTATGAATCCCGAACTAAATCCCTTCCAGGTTTGCTATATCACCCAGCTTCACTGATGAAAATGTATCCTCTCCAGTCTTGAAGAGCTTTAATAAATCAGGGTCACTGTGTTACATAGTATTTGAACTCGTAGCACATGAAGCCAGTGGCTTTGTGAGGAAGATTATAAACAGTCCCCAAGTACATAGTTTTAAGCTCTAGAATGTGTCGTCCCTTTTCAGACAGTGGTAATTTCTGTGATATTTGACTGTTTATAGCATATTGCATTATGTGTGACCACAAGATGACAATATAATAAATGATTTATCAATAGGGATGAGCAAGCAAAATTTTAAAATTCAATCTTGCTGCAAATCGGGCCGTTCTCGCTTATGGTCAAATTTCTTGATACTTGCAAGAGCAAGAGCTATCGGCTCCGCTCCCCTGATTCCTCTTGCAGCCCTGTAGTATGTGTTCTTGGATAGAAATTCTTTATCCAAAAACACAGGAGTACTGTGGCTGTGCTTATCATGAATGAATGCAGCCATGGGAATCATCCTGTGATGATTCCCACTGCTGCATTCATTTATGAGCATAGCTATGGGACTCACACTGACAGGAGGAGTGCCTCATTTAGCCTAGTCCCATCTAGTGCCCTGGGATCGCGCACAGGAGGATTCCCACAGCTGCATTCATGAATACAGCCACGGTACTCCTCCTGCCTCCACGGGCACTAGAGTTTAAATGGAGGCTTGCCGCGGTACTCCTCCTGTAATGATTTCCTCAATCTTGCAAAGGGTCTGCAAAATCCTTTTGCCCAATATTTTGCAGACCCATTGGAAGTTCGAGGAAATTTTCTTGAGAATGTCAGAGGCATTCTCTCTCATCCCCATTTTAAATAAGTGTACCTTTAAAGGTCCCATTTAATGGCCATAAAAAGTTATAGTAGATTTAGGGATGCAGAACAATCATAAGTATCATGATATGGCTGAGAAGAGGTAGAACAGGTGAAAGGAAATAAGGCCTCATAAAAGAGATGAAAAGGCAGTCAAAACTTAAATGAAAGTAAAGTAAAAAAAAAAGGATTTACCAAAAAGACAAGTTAAAAAATCTCGAACAATGTTTCCTTCATCTTTTTTTAAGCAAGTACAAATTTCAAAACATTGGACATTTATTACTGCTAATAAATATTTGGACAAGCAGATTTACTATTTTATATATATATATATATATATATATATATATACATTAAAACATTTTATTGATACCTTCTGATTTAATATGAAGTTGTTTTTCCTGGTACCCGTGCTCATCCTGTACCAGGCATCTGTAGGTATCTGCTTCTGATGGTGTTATGGTAATGGTAGACCATTGTGAACTGAAATTTCCTTTAATCCAGGTCACATTGGAAGGGATGTTACTACCAGCTGAGCAATTTAGAGTGAGAGATTTTTCTTCTTTTAATAGCACGGTGTCATTTGTATCCACCAATCCGCCTACGGAAAAGAGTAATAGATGTGAATTAATATAGAAAGATTTTTTGTAAAAAAAGTTTCTTTTCATAAACTGGCCAAAACCATCATAGCTTGCAAGATTTTGAGGACCCTTATTTTAATTTTGTATTTTGGATGATTCAGCAAATCTATAATGTATTTCCCAAACGTCATTTGCTATTTGTTAGCAAATGTTTTTAATTCTGGACTAAATTCATTCCAGGTTTGCTAAATCACCCAGCTTCATTGATGAAACTGTGTCCTTTCCATCCTCAGAGAGCTTTATTAAATCAGGCCCATTTATTTACAATTACGAACATGTATGATAGTTAGACCATAGGATATGGTATATTGGACTTTTGGTTATCCAACAAAGCTGTCAAGGCTTACTACTGAATGGTCCAATTGCCACCCATTTGGTGAAATCACTAAATCACCGCTAGAGCACTGAGGACTCACCAATGGACCCATTGGAATGCCAATGTACTTTTTTTTTGTTTGGTTGGGATATAGTTCTCAGTAAGTACCTAAAGCAGAACAGTCATCAGAAAAAGAATAATAATAATACTTCCCATTTTTTATGCAGAGCCCTTAATTCTGCCACAATTGGCATCTATTCAGCCCTGACCCATCCTTTGGTCTCTCTTCCCCTCTGTGAGGAGAAACCACCAGGCAGTGCCATAATTCTGCTTCTTTTTACAGCTTCTGCCTACATCACCCCACAATCTCCCAATGCACAGGTGCAAAATTGGGTGATGAAAAATGCATTTGATTGTCCTTAAGATCAGCCTTTTTTTTACATTGCAGGGAAAAGCCCTTCTGCGCATGTCTGATCTCATGACATATATATCCCAGGAGGCTGCAGGCTTCCCACTCGGATTTTTTTTTTTTGCTTTACCCTTTTTTGTAAAGTAAAAAAAAAATGATATGTAAGTTTTAAGCTTGAAGGCATGCAGTTTAACTTACCATCAGCTGAAGTAATGACAACTTCTGGTTTCTTAGGTGGGTCTGTAATAAGATAGCATAATAATGTTAAATCAAATCCAGGTGATATAAATGAGCTAATTTATATATATATATATATATATATATATATATTTATCTTTGATTTTGTGTTTAAAACTTTATTATACTATTATATTATACTTTAATATAAACTTTCATGAAAGACAATGTACTGCTTTTAGACATATAGGCCCTGATTCACCGAGCAAAATCGGAGGCTCAGTTGCGCATTCATATTCGCTATCCAAAATCAAAAGTCTACGCTCAATTCACCAACTAAATTTCAGACACTGGCGTATTCACACAGAAAATAGTAACAGGAATGATCTCGCTGCTGGAGCTGCGCATCCCCAGCAGTTTTACACTGGCGAGCTTGCATTAAAAGTCACTGTTCCCCTAAAAAATCATTCTTTCTAATGGCACACATATTACCCTTAGCCCTAAAAAAATGTTTGTGCTGTTCAAATGTTTAAAACATCTATATGTGCTTTTTAAAATGACTTATTTCTTTCCTGTTGGGCAAGAGTTAACTGATTTCAGCTCCTCTACATAGGCACCTATCTAAATGCTTACGATGCCTGATCAAAGGAGCCGCCTGGGGGTAAATCTTGCGACTTTCTAGTCAATTGCTATCACCTCACCATTGAGGTTAACATCTCCTTCTGAATTGCGCAGCTGAAATTTAATCGCCTTAATGGGGGTATTCGAGATCTTTGCTCATCTTTGCGGGAGACCGGCTGGCGAGTTCACTAGAACTTGGGCCCGAGTCGCGCTAATAGAGTTTGCTGACCGGAGCATACGCGCATTTCATTGATTATTCAGGGACATAAATTCTGTGTTTCGCATTCAATACAGTTATTTTGTATTGAATGTAATACAAAATAATTTGATATTCCCCCGTGCCCCTAGCAATGACTGTACGCACTGACTTCACCGGGAAGTCCCAGGAAATGTCAGCGCACTTGCCGGAGGGCAGATCGACGAAGAAGACTGGGCCAGAGGATGGCAGGACACTGGAGGATGAAGATGGGACCAGGTAAGTGTTTATGTTTTTTAACTACCCTGAATGTTTTGGTTACCGCTTTCAGTAGGTTTTTATTTAGCCCGAGTCACTCTCGGGCTTACAGCTGGGGAGGTTAAGAAATCCGTTCCAAGTTTGCTGGATCACCCAGCTTCACTGATGAAAGTGTATCCTCTATAGTCTTGGAGAGCTTTAATAAATCAGGGTCACTGGCTTTACTCTACTGTTATTACAAACGTTGATAGTTGTCTCCAGAGCAGGTATATTCCAGCTGTTGGGATATTTTCCCTTATCCCCATATAAGAAATGACTGTCAGGGTATAGTCTCATTTTCTTGTATTCTGATAGCATATTATCTGCAAGAAATTTTATGTTAAGGTGCTGCTGATGTGTACTGCAGGCAATTCATAAAAGTAACTGTCAGCAAGACAGCAAGAGGGGTAATCTATAAAAATAGGGATAAAATTATAATTACTTAATGGAAAAAAGATGTAATTCAAAATAAAAAGCTGAAACCTTTCTCCTATTTGTAATGTGTGTAATGGTTGTAGTTACCAGTTATTAAACACACTCACCTGTTACATTCACTGTTATGGACTTTGCTTGATAATTATATTTTACAGGTCCCTCAAATCGAAAGTAATACATTCCAGAATCTTCTTTCTTGACATCAGTTATGGTCAGAGTACAATCGCCTTTATTTGGATCTCCCGTGATAAGAAAGTTTGGTTTGAACCCTTTTATACTAGTATTAGTAGAAGCTACTATAATTTTTTGGTCGTGTTTTTTTGTCTTCCAATATCCACTGGAATTTGTGAATGATTTCTGGTAATTAGCAGTGAAGGCACACGGGATGGTGACACAACAATGCGCTTGGACGGTGATTCTTGTATTTACTTCCAAAGAGTATTTAAAATAGGACTGACACTGGATAACTACAAAGAGATGCATTTATACACCAGAATAAAAAGAAATGATTAAATAACGAAATGCAATAAATTTAAATTAACCAAATTTGTTGCTACTTACCATACCAAATACCAAAACCCAGTGTCATGTAGGCAAGACAACTTAACCCTCCAATTTCAGGAATTACCCCTCCGATACTCTCCTAACTCCAACCCTTGGGGCTTCTCCCATCAATTACCACATCACACTTATTTGACCATTTTGTGTTTACTCTTCCCTTTAGTCATGTAATCCTTCAATTTCGTCCTCCAGGTATATTATTTTCCTTTTTTTATTTTGACTATGGCACATAGGTGTGGCACAAGGGACGGTAAAAGAAACTGAAGACAACCAGTGACTTTTGCTAAAATGGCGAAAGAAAGAAAGAAAGAAAGAAAGAAAGAAAGAAAGAAAGAAAGAAAGAAAGAAAGAAAGAAAGAAAGAAAGAAAGAAAGAAAGAAAGAAAGTAAGGTTAATACTCAAATCAAAGCAGTTCCCTTGTATTTTTAAGTATATACAGTGTATATATATATTTATATATATATATATATTTGTATAAAACTGAAAATAAATAAAACAAATGTCACTAACACCAGGTTTTCCATCAAAGACCAATAAATCTGGACTTTGGAGAAAAGAGAAATAAAACTTACCAGCATGGATATTACAACTTACCTTTGCAAAGTGTAAAAAGAATAATGGTTACTACACGTCCCAAATGGTTAGAGCTTATATCCACCCTCATGATGACTCTGAAAAAAAAGATAAAAATGTCAGGTGATATATAATATCAATTATTTATAATTGTAATTATATATAATATCAATGTCCAGTTGATGGAGAATTCCTTTCGGAAGAATAAAACAGTTCCCCTAAACCAGATCTTTAAGGCATCTTTGGTATAATAGATTGTATACCAATATGATATATACTGTATAATGGGTGTGCTAGGATCACTGAGACACAAGAGTGGTAAAATTGGTTGCTCCTAATATTTGCAGAAGCCAGTCACTATACAAATTTTTGAAGAACCTTAGTATTTTTGTATGGGCAGAATGAATGTGGTCTGCTGGTAAACTCCATTGAGTCATTTAGATTTTGCATATTTGCAAGCAGATATTTTCTCTATCAGGCTAAATAAAGAAAAGCTCAAACCAGCACAGAATGCTGACCACTAGGTGGAGGATGAAAGCAGCAACTGGGCCAGCATAGGCTAAAGTCCTTAAACAATGTTTATTCTCCGAGCCGGATTGAATAAAGCTCTCCATGATTGGGGGTCATGACTGAGTTTGACTATAATGGGTGAAAACTCAAAACTTTCCCCCCCAAAATTCTAATTTTCATATCACAGTTTTTTTTTCCACTTTTTTTCTTTGTATTTTATAATAAATTCAGCAGACAATGTAATACTTTGCATCCTCTTTTCTCAGTTTCCCCGAATGCAATTTATTTACTAAAAATCAGATTTTTTCTTCCCACAATTACAGAATTTCTAGGGAAGTGCTGCGCCCATTGGGGAAAGAATGACCAATATTTTCCCATAGCGTATATCAAGGATGGAAAATTAGTGAGTAGTTTGTTTTGGTAGAAAAGGGTTTAATACATTAATAAAAAGTGTTTGTTCTAAATAGCCCTTTCAGTGTTAAATTGTTTTAGCCAATCCTTTATAGATTAAAAAAACAACTAAAAAATCAATAATTACTAGAGTTCCCTTCTTACCTTAGGATTTAGATAAATGCCAACCCTGAAAATTAATAAATGTATATCAGAGAGATATAGAACAGCAGAAATTTTTATTTAGCAAAGTATATTGTGCTATTGTTTTACATTCGGCAATAATATATGATTGGTAACATGCATTCAAATAGAAAGTCCAAAGCCCACTGGTATTAGTTTAATGTAGGAATTAGTACTAAAAAAAATTCTTCTGGACCTAAGTTATATGTTGCCTCCATACAGGATGGGGGGGGCGGGGTGTGTGCTTAAGGAGAAAAAAGAGGAGTTGTTCTTAATTCTCGACAATTCTCTTCCTTGGGTGTATCATGAGACTAGTTATTTATCTAAAATATTGTATAAAAAAGCCTTTTTACACAACACTATTGGTAGATAACGAGAACTGTCTTATCATATACTACACCACTGGTATCATCATACCCCTGAGAAAGACTTTTGGCAAAACGCATTGAGAATTGGGATCAAATCTTTTTTATCCTCATTGAGCATACTTTTTCCCTGTATGGAAGAACAGACAACTTCATTCTAAGAGCATTTTATTTAGTACTATTACAAGTGGGCTTTGGACCACCTATTTGAATGATTGTAACCAATCATATTTTATTATTGAATGTACAACAACTGCACAATATGCTTTTCTAATAAAAAAAAAAAAAAAAAACCCTGTTGTCCTCTTCTCGCCTTTATACACATTCTATAACTTAAAAAAACAATTCATGAATCATATTTGTCCAGAATCCTACTGTAAACGGCCTGGTTGTATTATTGAATGTACAACAACTCACAATATGCTTTTCTAATAAAAAAAAAAAAAAAAAAACCCTGTTGTCCTCTTCTCGCCTTTATACACATTCTATAACTTAAAAAAACAATTCATGAATCATATTTGTCCAGAATCCTACTGTAAACGGCCTGGTTGTAGTTCCTTCAAACAGATCTATGTGAAAAAATTCATTAATATGTCATGATTCTGTGCCCATTTGTGTGGTCATGTGTGTAGACCGGAAAGCTATGTACTTGCGAAAGAAGAAATTATGTTCTCATCATTTACTGAGAAAATAATAAGATGGTGCAAAATAATACTTCACTAAACTTGTCTTCTTTTACCAACTGTTGGTGACATGATTGCCCTCTCTAAAGTCACATATCAGCACTATACAAATATAATTATAAATATCATACAATAAACAGTGTATGAGTTCTAGTAAAAGATCCAGCACTGATTCATCATGTTTGAACCACTCTGGGTGGGGGTGCATTTCAAAATCTTTCCCTTAGTTGTCCTGTCCCCTAAATACATGTGCAGGCAACATACATTATATGACTGCAGTCCATTCTATGACATTAGTAGTAAGAAAAAATAGGACATTTTGTTTTTCTCACCTGAAATGTGGAGGTTTGAATATCTAAAATATTCCCAAATCTCTCAATGGACTCTAATAATTTGTTGGATTTCCTAGCTGGTATGACCAGATCAGACAGCTTTCCTCTCTGAGCTCCTTCTCTTCTCTAATACTACTTTGTCCTTAGACGTAACCTATATGCAATCCCCTTTGACTTCTGCTTTCAATTTCCGTTTTCTGCTCTCTTCAGTTTCTCTTATCTGATCTGTGGTTTTCTCAATAAATTATCCCAATCCTACAATACTCAGCATTACATGGCATTGTGAAATACAGATTTAGGTTAATATGTATGTCTTGAAAAAAATATGTATACAAGTATATTAGATCATTATTTTCCTGCTACAGAATTGTACGGGTCTAATAGAAGCATAGGATAAACATGACAAGCTCACTTGGGTGTCACCGAAACCCAATTCTACATTTAGTTAATCTAATTAGTAATTTCTAATATTAGAGTAAACCAATGAGGACAGCCTGGGAAGCAATCATTTTTTGAAAGCAAATTTTCTCATGGGTTTAGTGATTGGCAGCATTTGGTTGGAAAACTTTTTTGGTTTGTATTTTTACGGAATCGCTAAACTGTTATTCTTAGAGGAGAAAAAAGATATAGTTGTGATATTATAAAGATAGAACTGATTTGCAACTTTGCGCCATCTTGTTTCTGCTTTTACATTTAACGTGTATGTGGACTGTTTCTTTTTCTTTTATAATAAATAAATTAATAAAATTATTAATAAGGTAAAATTTTTTAATTCCTTGATTATTTGATAATTTTATTTTATTTTGTTTCTGCTTTTAAATCTAACGTGTGTGTTAACTAATTTAAAAAATATTATTTCTAAATGAATTAATTTATACAATAAAAAAAATTTTATTTACTAAAATATTAAATTGTTTACAGTATTTAATTAGTTTTTATACTAATTTTATTATTAATAATTTAATTTGCAACTTTATTTTATTGTTCTATCTTGTTTCTGTCTTTACAGCTAACTTGTATGTAGACTATTTTTTTTTCTTTTTTAATATCAATTCTAAATTAAATATTTAATAAAAATAAAGTACATATAATTAAATTATTAAAACATTAATATTTTAATATTAACAAAATATTTAGTTTAAATATTTATATTTTATGATTAAAACTTTTTTGATTAACTTTAAACATTTAATTATCTATTTATTTTTTATTTTTTTATTTTATTTATGTCATGAAAATGTTTTCTCATGGTTTTGTAATTTTTTTTACAAAAGTTGTCAGATTTCACTTCCCTATCTTATTTTTTTTTCTGAAAGTGTTGTGTCATTTTTTTTTTTTTTTTTTTTTTTTGGTTGACAACACTGTTAAGGCTGCTGCTGTGCAGACCCTCTGACATAATCTGCTACATTGGTAAGCTGTGACAAAAATCTCTGCTGCCCTGTTTTTTTTTTTTTTTTTTTTTGTGGCTCTGATTCAAAATAGTTCCCTTGAGTTTTCTCATATAAGATGATTTACCAAACTATTGACAAACATTTCTTCATCAGCCAGAAGACAAACAAATCCTCAAATTAAGGAGTTCCAAATTAACTGATGTTTAATTATAATAATTTATTTTATTTATCATTGCTTTGTTCTTTTTTCCTTGCAATATTTATAAATAATGAAAAAAAAACTATAAGTAAAGAAAGGTTGAATAAATCAACATTTGTATGTTAATGATTTCTACGCTTGAATGAAGATATAACGATGTCTGAGCTAACTACCAACTCCCTTCCAATTTTTGCTGTGGTGCCCCTTTTTGGCCACATAAGACTACCAAAATTCCAAAGTGATTCACTATCAGGGGGGTATAATGCCCATTGCATCCCTCAACCACTTTAAATAAATCTTCATTCTGTCAGATTTATGAAAGCTCTCCAAGACTAGAGAAGATAGATTATCACAGGAGAACCTGGGTGATCCAATAAATCTAGAATTGATTTGGTCCAATACTGAAAAAATTGGCCAACTAATAACAAATGATTTTTAGAAAATCATCCCAGGTTTTCTGGATCACACAGGTTCTCCCATGACAGTCTATTTTCTCCAGTTTTGGAGAGCTTTGTTAAATTAGGCCCATTGACTCAAATGTATTATACAATGTTTTATCAATTTTATTTGAAGCGTAATTGAGCAACGTCACTCATCATTAGACACAACCCTAATTTTGAGGTATCACAGTCTCTTTATATGTTTGTATTATTGTATCATTTTTTTTTAAATAAAGTATGATTAGCTAATCTCTGTGCTATTCAGTGGCTTTTCTGACTTTATTCGACTTCATGATTGTGGGTAATATCTGTAATTCAATTAACTAAGAAAATAAATAGAAGCATCAATTGAAAATATAAAAATTTTTTATACCTATAACAAATATGAATTGTATTTATGAATAAGGTTTTAGTACCAGGTTAAAACCTTATCTGTCCAGAAAATAACATAATACATTTGAACAGACTACAAAGGACAGGAATCTTCAGTAATGAAGCCATCATCATAAGTTTTTTGTTCTCATGAGCAGTTGGAAGGCTTTTGGACAAAAGTGATAATACAATATCAACATGTATGTATTCATATGTATGAGGAAGGGATCATTCCAAACAAAAGAACTTCTTCTGATGCTTTTGGTTATGATGAGCTCTTGATATCATGATAGACAGACTCTGTTTGTACTGTAAGACCCTTCAAAGCAAAAAACAGAAATAAATTATTAGTTAAGTATTGTGAGTAGTGTTGGTGTTCGAATTCAGGTTGTCCTTATATTCGAGCCAAATATAGCTATTCGAATTTGGATAGATCCGACGTGAAAAACACGGGATTCGACGGTAAACATTTGGGGAAAAAAATGTAACAAATGTGTTTAAAGGAATAAAAATTATTTTTAAAATAATTTATTTGGAATTTGTGTTTTTTTAACAAACTTTTTTTTTTTACAGGTTTTCCCACAGTGACATTATGATTCCCGTGGCTGTGCAGCCGTGGGATTCCTCCTGTCGTTGCGGATCTCCAGGGACTATAAGTGATGAATGGGGATTTGTCCCCATTCATCACCTATAGTGCCCAGAGATCGTAGTGGAACTGCAGTGGTAATCTGCAGTTCAGTTTCTCATGTGACGTCACAATGGAGCTGAACTGCACATTACCTCTGCAGTTCCAGTACAATGTCCGGGCAAACTCTATCCAAGAAAACATAGTAGAAGCCCAGCTGCTGCAGCGCTGTACTATGTGTTGTTGGATACAGAATCTCTCTCCAACAACACATACAACTAGTAAAGGGCTGCAAGAGCAATCTGATTGCTTTTGTAGCCCTTAAAAGACCCTTAAAAAAAAGAATTCTTGCGCTATTGACTTTAATAGTGTTCAAATTCGGCATTTGATCACCCGGAGAATTTCTCACTATTTAATAGAATAGCTGTCTAATTGAATAGTGAGATATTCAACCAACACTAAATGTGAGTAACCATTCTGAATAGTTATCTCTACACAAAAACAATGCACAAAAGTTTTTGTTGGAAGACGTTTTTAGGGCAGATGTCAAATTGGTTTAGTACTTTCAGACCAAGTTGGTAAATCACCTGTACTGCCTTCATTCCCTCCATACCATTGATCACCTGACCTGTTCCATGTCATGTGGTCCCCAGGTGAGTTTAAGGATCTGAACTGAAGTGAGATGAAATTTAGGGCGCTTTTTTTTTTAATGAGTAATCTGTATGTTTTATGTTTATGTTATGTTCAAAGATATAAAAACCTCAAAAGCCATGATAAAATTAATAAATAAAATAAAAGATTATATTTGGAACAAGGAATAAATTACTATAAATGTATATAATCAATTTATCAATCAATTATTAAATCAATGTATCTAATAAAATAATATTCCAATTTATAATATCATATATATTTTATAATATTAATATAAAAATATATAAAAATCATCTGCACTGCAATCATACCTGATATAGTGTTTCAGATTTGTTTACATCACCGACTTTATACTCCTTGGTTCTACTTCCTAAAAATACACAACATAGCTCTATAACACAACATTTCTCAGTTCTTTAGCCAAAAGAAAGATATTAGAAAATTTGAAAAGAACAGTTTATGTTATATATGGATGGCACCAATATAAAGTGTAGCCAATAAATACCATTTTTGAAGAAAAATAAAGTCTTACCTCCACCAATTTTATTTTCTATAATGAGTCTCTTTAGGAGGAAGTAAAGTCCAACAGCAATCAAAGATATAGCAATAATGTTACCAGATGCAATCAAAGCAATAATTGTATAATTCATAGATCCACAATCTACGAAAAACGAGAGAATATTATAAAAAAATATACAAAATATTTAATCCTTTCTATATGATCCTCTAATAATATCTTTTTATCTAATAATAATAAATATTAATTCTAACTATGTAATCATAATACCATTATCAATATATATATATATATATATATACTGTATATATGTATATATACATATATATATATACTGTAGATATATGTATATATACATATATATACATATATATACTGTATATATGTATATATTCATTTTTGTCTTTAATTTAGATATTGTACATTGGTCAAATGTTGGATAAGTTGGTTTCAGAGGTAAGGAGGAGTTGTTAACTTTTCATGTTATGGTTTATTGAGTTAAAATTAGGGGTATCATTATTTTAAGGTTATTTTTGCTGTTAGTATTAGTATTAGGGTAGTGGTTGAGGGTTGCAGAATTTTTAAAATCAAATGGTAAATTTTACGTTTTAATTAAATTTTTTGCAAGTATAGCAAATGTCTGAATCTTGCTACAATTGCATGGCCCTTGAAACTTTTTGTGCACAGAAATTCCTAAAGTTATCAGAGCTGCAAACCAACACACCTCAGTGTGAAGAAGTTCATGTAAGGGTGGGCACAGGAAGGTGCAAAATTCTATTCAGCCAACAACGGCCCCCGCAGATGCCTCAAGTCAGTATGGTAGGGGGCCCCAGGTCAGTTCTGCATAAGCCCTGCTATTGGCTATGTCTACTAATAAGCTGAGGGGAAACACTTGTAGTTCGGAGTAGCAAGGCAGAATTTTCTTTCCATTGATACAGTACAGTTCCATTGAAACTGTCCATCATGGGGTACTTATGAGCGTACAAGCAAAGCTTTTACAGAAGGCTTGATTTATTAAAGCTCTCCAAGTCCGGAGCAGATACACTTTCATCAGTGAACCTAGTGGATCCAGCAAACCTGGAATGGATTTGGTTCAGGAACAGTGACAGTGACAGTGATTGGGGCGCCTAAAGGACCTTTTCAGTGTTCAATTTTGAAAAAAGAAGAGTCAGGATCTAGGGTGTTAAACCACTGTTGATTGTTGTATTTTTATTTATTTTTTAAGTGAGGGCCTACTAGCTACAAAGTGGCTGGGATATAGTTCCCTGTACGCAATTAAGCATAAAGGCATGCAATTTACCGTACCATGGACTGAATTAATGACAACTTCGGATTCCTTAGGTGAGTCTGTAATAAAAAATCAAATGAAGGTGATGTAAATGAGCTAAATTATACCAAACTTCCAAAGATATCAATATAAACATAGCCATGGTCACTAAATAACTCTTTTTTTTACTTTGATTCACTAGTATGGTTTACAAACAATTGTTACTATAGGGTCCTTTTTAAATGTGTGTGTAAAAAGCCAAATGCGTTATAGACCAGTATTATATACATTAAAATTTGGTCTTCATAAATGATCAATAATCTAATCTTTCACATATTTCAAGCTCTTTAAAAATATTTTAAAAATCATTAAAAATGATATTCCTGAATCATCAACATGTACTACAAAAAATGGCTGTTTGCAGTAGGTATGAAGGCAGCAATTGGATTCATTGCAAAATGTATAATTGTACTTTAACCACCTAGCCGTTAAGCCCGACCTTCGTACGGGCAAAAAAAAATGGCTAGGATGGTTAAGCCCGTATTTTTGTCACATCCTTACCTCCATGGTCCCGCTGTGCACATCCAGCGTCGTTTTCCTATTCCAGCATCGTTTTCCTATTCCAGTGTCGTCCTCCGTCCATCGTCGTCCATCGATCTCCCTCTCCAGCTTCGGGTGCCAGTGGGACCGGTAAGATGCCGGCCAGTATCTTGTGTTATGCCGGCCGGTATCTTGTGTTCCGCCG